>NW_010555340.1:0-10035 GCF_000687285.1 Phaethon lepturus | reverse complement strand
TACACTACACAGTCATAGCTACTCTCAGTCATTTGCGGGGCGGGGGTGGGGAGGCAGGGAGGGAAGCTGTTTCCTTGATAAAGGAATTCAGTCTTGCTTCAGGCACGTTAGTAAACCAACAAAGACCTAAGGGACAGAAAGCACATGGGACCTGGGACTGCTTCCATGCTTACAGCGGTAGCAATTACACAGTGGCCTTATGCTTTGAACAGATACTTGTGCTTCTCTCCCCGGCTCCCTCCCAGAGGCTTTTGGTTGTGCGCATCATCCCCATACCCATCTGTGACTGAGAGGCACCAAAGTGAACTGCACGCCACCACTGTAGAGCCAGCTCACCATGTGCTGCACCCTGGCAACTGTTTCTGGCTGCGGCATAAATGCTCTCACAAACATGCTGGGTTGTCCTATCGCCTGTAAGTTTGACTCCCTTGATTACTGTTGCTTCCCTGCCGAGTCCCACACAGCTCAGTCACAGCACATTGTGTCCCGACCTGCTGTGCAAAGGTGGCTGTCCCAAAACGGGCTGAAACGCTACTTGGAAGCCATTCTGGTTTCCACAACAGGGAGGGAGAACTGTCTACAAAATGTGGTTACGGATAGCTGCAAATTTAGCTTCTACCCCACAGAGACTGCTGGCTATTTAGAGTAGGGCTATGGCATGGAGGCACATCCTGCCATGTCAGAAGAATATAAAGATACCAAAATGAGGTTTTTTTTTCCAGGACCTTCTTTCTCCATTACAGGTGCATAACCTTGGAGCACATCTGGTTATCCCCCGTTGCTTGAATACAATATGCCTGGAAATGTTTGCATTGCTTCTGAAATAGCATGGGACCTGAACCAGACAGTAATTAGCATATATTAATCTCTTTAAGCAAGGAATGCAAACTTTTCCCCAGGAACTGGGGGAGAAACACCTGTACAGCTTTAACCCTTAAAAGGTTCGTACCATCTTATATTGGGAACCAGATCAGGTCCCTTGGGTGCTTCAGACCACTGCAGGAATCAAACACATCTCTTTCCAGTTATTCTGATCTGCTGTGCATCACTAGTGCTGCCACAGCTGAGCAGCATGCCCAGCCACACAGTGAGCTGGCCTTGCGGAGAAGGGTAATGGCTTAGTATAGTCCTCTTGGTGCACTTTGAAGTGGGAAACAGGGCTTCAGCAACTGCTTAGGTCTTCAAATGCTCACAGTGTCTTACAAAAAGGTCTGGAGAGGTGGAAGATGAGACATGAACTAGGAAATGGGTTCTGGGTCAGTGCTCTTTATGCTGTTCAGTTGTAGTATTGGAGTCACAGAGTCAGCACCATACAACTGTCCTTCTGCATGGGGCAAAAGATGATGGAGCTTGAGCCTTGGGACACAAATGGGCTCTATGACTTAAAGCAAAGCAGTAGAGGTAAGTGTGTGAGTGACAGTGAATAAGCATGAAGCCCACATCCAGCAACTATGGTAAAAGCAGCTCCAGCCCCTGATTTGCATATGTGGATAACACAAACCCTGCACCCATCAGCTACTGCAAAAGGCAAATCTTCCCAGGTGACCAGCTCTGCTGTTTGTTTTGGGCACATTCTTCTCTGGTAACAGCAGTGTCTGGCCTGTACTGCGAAACAAATTTCATAGGGATCAATTAAAAGAAAAGGTAAAATACCACACAGAATTAGGTTTCTGGGGAAACTTGGGCATTACACCTCGCAGCAAAACTGTAAAGTTACAAGAAACTCTCCCACAACAATCAGAACCTTGCAGTATTGCTCATGCTAAGGGGGCATTATTTTTCTCTTTGTAAGCTAAGTAATCCTTTTTTTTTAAACTATCAATCACAAATACATAAAACACACTGCGCCAGAAACATGTAAGCAGCTATTAGAGGGGAAAGTCATAGAGAAAGACCCTAGAATGTAACTTGTTGAGCTTTTATTACCAATTGGAGCTGAAAAAAAGAGTTTCCACTTTGTATCCACAAGCTATAATCAATCATACAGCCAAAGGCCACTCTGTTGTTCTTGTGGCTGGGTTATGTGGAGAAGCCAGAGAGACAGAGGCTGTGAGAATGATGCAGGGAGTTATAGACAGTGAAATAAAGAGTATCTATCTACTTAACTATTATCTGCTCCTAGGAAAAAAAAAAAAAAAAAAAAGAAAAAAACCTGTTAAATAAATTGTATTCTTGTGGTACAGGTCATTTCAAACAAAACAAGAAATAAAACAGAGATATGTAAAAACTAACCCAGACAGAGTAATGTTTATTGTGTTTAGGACCTGCTCCGTTCTGTCCCTCAGGATGCACATCACCCCATAGAAGAGGCTGGGGTGGGGGAAGGCATGATTTGTGCACCCAGCCCTCACACTTAGAAACGCTCATTTGGTGGTTTCCCATATACAGAAAAAAAATTCTGAGCAAGCTTCTGAGTTTTGGTGAGGTTAGCTTTGTTGAGGACTAGCTAGGACAGGCATAGTTGCCAGTCACTGCCATGCACTGTTCTGTTTCTTCTGCTCACCCATTTTCTCCCCACATTCTGTGCTTCACTGGTGCAAGGAATAAACATGAGCTAGTGATGAAAAAGCCTTCAAGTCATTCCAGCAAAAACCAAAATCTTTAATCATAAAATAGACGACTGGCTTAAACCCAACAGTGACATCATGAGTGTTGCAAGCATTACAGCAGCTGTTCAGGGCTTATGAAGTGGGTGCAAGTGCTGATGTCATGGCATTTGCATTGATCGGGTGGTCAGACTGTGCAGGAGAGCAAGCTGATGTCAGAAGGAAGCGCACTGTGGTAATTGGGGCAGAGACGTGAGAAACAAAGACCCCAGGTTTTCATTGTACCTCTGACTCTTGAGCACAGACAGCGTCACACCCTGTGTAAGCACCACCATCTCCACAGGCCTCACTTAGCCGACGCTGCTAAGGTCCTTTTTCCAGGCAATGGCACTCACTGGGATGATGCGTCTAAACCAGGCAACCAAGAGGCCTCTCAGCCTGCCCTCAGGAGGAGGAGAAAGTGGCTGAATTAGTGGTGGCCAGTAGGAAAGGCCACGGGCTAGAAATGAGCTTGAATGAAAAAACAAGATGAACACAAAGCTGGAGAGAGAGGTGAAGCATGATACAATTTTTTTACGCTTGCAGCAGTTGCCCCAGCCCCACAGTCACCACCACTCTGACCGACAGGCTTGATCTTTGAACCAACACAATCCCATTCCAAGTGCACATAGGCACCTCACTGTCCCCCCCATAGCCCACCTGCATCGAGTGCTTAGGCCCTTGGAATGTTGTATCCATTCACAGAAGGTTTGGATTTGGCCACCACTGTAGGACTTTAAAACAGACTTTACTTTGGGTTAAATATAGCACAGGGGCGGTCAATCTGTGGCTTTATGAAAGGCAGCAGTTTTAGGGTTTTGAAAAGTTTCTGTGGCAGTGGAGCTGCCAATGTCAAGAGAGAAGCAGGGGTAGCCAGAGAACTATGGAGAGCCCAGGCCCCGCTGGTCTCTGCAAACACCATTCAAGGGACGTAAGCTTTCCTTGGTCCCTTACCTCTAAAGGGGCAGCTGCCTTCCTTACATTACCTGGGCACCCTTCTGCTTTGTCTAGGGTTTTTTTCAAGGCTTTCCTTACTTTCCTTACTATTGTTCAACCACACTGGATTTAATTAAAAAAAAAAAAAAAAAAAAAAAAGGAGTGGGGTGTCTTTAGAGAAAGCACACTGAGTATTGGGAGAAACTGAGGACAACCTGAAATTTCCTCTTACAGAAGAGATTCACAGGAAATATTAGAAAAATACTCTGTTTTCCCTGATTAGCTGGGGAGGGAAGAAGGTTCCTTTATTAATCAGCGTTGAGTTCTCTAAACACATTTCTCTCCCGAAAGTTAAAAGCATGTTGAACTGCCAGGATATGTTCTTAAGCTCCAAATGTTAAAACATGATTGCAGTAATTGTTTGTGGCTACTTGCACACAAAATAAAATGAAAACCAACAAGATTTTTCTCATTCAGGCTAAGCTATCACACAGGGAATCAAAGCAAACCCTAGCTGATGTGCAGAAAACCTCACTGTTCAACTTGCCAGTGACAGAAAGGTGGAGAGGTTGTGCGGTGTGCCTGGCTTTACAAAGACATTCTCTCCCATTGCAACCAATTTGAAATGCCACCTTGGCAAAACCGGAACGCTTGCGCCCGGGGAGCAGGAACTAGCCTGGCAGTGTCCTGGGGTGGCTGGAAGACACAGAGGCTGACAAGCAACTAATGGGAGTTGGGTTTAGAAAGCACGAGGACCCTTCAGCAAAACACAACAGCACTGAACCAAAACACTGCTGCCAGCCAGCCAAAACCAACAGCCTTGCTCCAAAAGAACCGCAGCCAGCGAGTCTCTTTACATTAGTGCTAATCAGCTTTGAGAGGCCCACCATGCTTCTGGTCTTTGTGTGCTTCCTTCCACAGGCTTGTGTGAGGCTAGAAGGGTCTTCAGCTCTGGGAGTAGCAGCATCCAAATAATTGTAAGAAGTGATGAAGTCACAGGCAAGATGAGAACTGGCCAAAGGCTCAAAGCATCTTTTGTAAGAAAAACTAAGCAAGGCAGACAACAGCTGCCACTGACAGACCACAGGTTTGCTAAAGATTTCAGTGCTTCACCGAACCCTTTGTCAACCCAACCAGTCACACGCTGACTGCAACCGTCTCTGACATGCAACCATTTCTACATGCACAGCACATGCAGAAACAGCTGTACTGGCTCAGACCACAGGCTCATTTAGGCCAATGCCCCCTCTCTGCTAAAGTGGCCGGCAGCAGACAAGAACATAAAAACAGGGCAGGGAGGTGTAATTAAGTCTCCCAGCAATTTAAGAATCAAAGACTACCTGAGTTAGAGATGAGGTCTCTGCATTTAGCACCCTGCAATGATTTTTCTTACATTAATTTCTCCAGTCCTATTTTCAACTGCAACAAGCATTCAGCCTCCACAGCACACTGCAGCAATGAGTTCCGTGGACCAGTGCTCATAGACATATCTCCTTTGCCTGTTCTGAACAGGCCATCAGCTCATCCTATTTCATGCTCCTATAGCTTGTATAGGACAAAACAGTCCCCTGTGCACTTTTCCCTGCCATTCACAATATTCTAGGTCTCTCGATTTCACCCACAGTCATTTCTTTTCAGCAATGAAGTAGAGTTACCAGCCTTACCCCTTCACTAGGTACACACTGCACCAATTAAGCTAGGAAAATGTGATGAGAAAGGCAAATGGCTGCCTTCCACCACTTGATCTTGATGCTTTAAAGACAAGTACAAAAACCTATTCCCTATCTGAGATACAAAGACAGATAGAGACCTCTATTTCTGTAGCTATCTACACACAAACATACACACTCGTTGCATCTCTTAGTTTTGCTTTCATTCACAGCACTACTGGAGTTCACATTTACCTTCAAAATAGCTTGGAAAGAAGATTAGCCTATTTAAACCATATTTTCCTAACAATAATAACAATAGCAGATTGGAATCTTTCCTCTTTTACAGGGATGTGGCCTTTTCCTCAATAGAGTTTTTTTCTTTTTTTCATCCGTCTGAAAGAAACAGAAAAAACAAAAAAGGCACCATGGCCTTTCTCTGATATAAACCTTTTATTAAACAAAAATTAGTGTTTTAAAAACAGAAGATTTTAATGCATTCCTTGATGTATTGTATAAGAGAATTTTTTTAGTGTATTCCTTCCTATTGCACAATAAGAAGCTGATTTCTGTTTAGAAATCCCAGCTGCTTAATGCAGAAATACCAAACTCTCGCTTTTCTAAATGCTTAAAATCAGCACATTGACCATTCTGTAAAAAGTCTTAGAAACTTGTGCATTATTTTGATGAATGAAATTATTATACATTTTGTTCTCTGATTTCAAGAAACTGGCATTACATTTTCAATAAGCTTTATCACACATCCCTGACGTAACTGCAATTGTTGAATAATAAAAGGCAGGGCAGTGATCAGATAGGAGAAGCCAGGACAGAGCAAGCTGAAATCACTTTGCCTAAATTGGCAAGAATCAACACAAAACAAGGCTGCATTTAATACATCAGTTAGAACAAAGCACATAAATCATGTTTTTGAGAGGGGTTAATTTACACCATATGCCAATTGAGTCAAGTGCAATCCATAAGTTATGAATAATCTCATTGGAGTGAAGAGTGTTGTATTTGGAAGGGAAATGATTTAACTGAAGCCAAAATTATAATCACCTCCAATAACTACATTTCCAGCATTGTAAATTCTTTTCCATCACAACACTGAAAGCAGTCAATGCTGCAAGTAATTTTCTATTACCATTTACATTATTAAATTCAAACACATTAACAAAACTCTTGTTTATATTTTTCATCAGTGGTTAATGCTACTACAAATCAGTGATCCTTTGGGTCAGTATTAGGAATTACAATTTCATCAGATATTTTTCAATCTAATAAACCCTTGTAACAAAGCCTGGGGTAATCACTTATTTTCCCCATTGTTTTTGTCATTTCCCCCATTGTTTCTCTCATCACATTATAAAAATTCAGCAGTGTCCTAGGGGAGTGATGCTCATGGGAACAACATTACCACAGGCATCAGCTTTTTGGGGTTCTATCCCCAGCTCTGCCACTGCCTTGCGCACTTCTAGCTCAGACTCACTTCTTCGAGCTGCAGAAAATCCTCAATCACTACTGCTGCTTCTGCGCATTTCTTCTTTCCACCGCAACTCTATGATTTCTCACGATGAGGCACCTGCTATGATCCAGCCTGTTTCCCTGGCTCATCTTTCTTCACGACTGTGATAGTCTCCCTTTCTCCTGCCTCCCTCCTCCTGCCCTGTTTCTGGCACACTGCCCATGTGAGTAGGGAGGCCACCAGTGAGTATTCAGTCCCCTGTGGCAGCCAACCTCACTGAGCTGCTCCAAACCCCTTGCGGGATAGACTGTTCAGCCCCCATGGCTAGCAGCCAGCTCACTCTTCTGGACACCTTCCACTTGGAAGGAGGGTCACCCCAGTTAACAAGGTTTATTGTTTCCTATTGCTGCGGCTCTGCTAAGATGTCCTGGCTTTCCAGCCCTGCAAGGAATGCAATGCCACTGAAGTGACGCTCACCAAACCAAGGGGAGGGCATTTGCAAAATGACACTGTCACTGCCTTTTGGGCCAGGTTATCCTTCCCCTTCATACTCAAGCTTGTCTTTACAGACAGGAATGAAGTACAGGCCAGAGACACAGTCCACCATCAGACTAGATCACGGCAGCTTCTGTGGCAGCACTAGTTAATTAGACAAACTGTGCCAAACCAGTGAAATACCACACTTACCTCAGGCTCCACTGCACAGCTCAAGAGAACCTCAAAATCCTGCCTACATAAGCCAGCAAGGCCATGCAGCAGGGTAGAACACGGCGACATGTGGTGTTGCCAGTGCTGAACTAGAAACGCTGCATTCCCATGATGCTGTATTCACTTGGCAAAACAGTTATTACCCCAAACTGAGTTATAGCATTTATAGAAGCACCACTACATTCATACTCCGTGATCACAGAAAATAAAACATTTTGCTAATAAATTGTAAGCACCTTCTAAATGTGCCTAGAAATGTAATCATAAAGAAAAAAGCAGTCAAAAACAGAGAACAGAGCCTGGACATACATTGAGCTCTGTTTCTCAACTTTCTTGAATCAAGAGATCACCTTGCCTTTTCAAAAGAAAAAGAAAATGCCTGGACTACCTTAGGACCCCTGTACTCTGTCAACTGTAACTGAGCAAGGGATAAACAAAATCTCAGTAGGCAGACAAATAAAATGTTTTGGGTTTACAAAAATGATAAGGTTATTATTCTAACTATGAAAATCTTAACGTAACATTTTAATTGATGGAAAAGCAAATGTGACCCCATTTTGCAGATCTCTCCTGAGACTGCCAGCCTGTGCTGCAGGCAGAATAAAACTGTTTGAGATGAGTAAAAGCTTCATACCTTGAGTGTATTCTGAACTCTGTAAAGAGACTGCAGCTGGGCTATCCAGGCACTCAAGGTGAGCAGAGCTGGCTAGATGTCCTTCACAAAAGTGTCCTGGTGACTTCCCAGCCATGATTGAGAAATGACATAACCACCTCTTACATGAGCACTCATCAGGTACCTGGCTATCCAGCAAGTCAGGGTTATCCAGCTGCAGTCTCTTATAGAGTTCAGAACACACTCAAGGTATGAAGCTTTTGCACTGTACTAGCTCAGAACTTCCTTCTGCCTCCCATTGCCTACTGCAAGCATTTTGGGCAGGATTCTCCTTTTTCTTCCATGGTGGCCCTGTGCACATAAAACAGGCCCCTGGCTCACCTCTTCTTGCCCAGGGCATGTTGCTCTCAAATAAATATATCCTAAAAACTGTCTGAAACTTCAGATAAGTGATGCCCAGGACCTCTCATATTTTGGGAGACTTAATCACTGTGTTGGCTGAGTCAGCTTGGATTGGGACTCGAGAACTGTCTTTGTTTTGTGTTTTTCACATGGAACATGTCCACAAAAGGGGGCATCAATGACTCATTACAGAGTTTGTGATTGCCATGTGTCCCAGAGCATGTTGCTAAGTTGCTCCTGTCAATCCTCTGGACATTCTTACAAATAAGGATAGCACTAGGCTACCTACAGCTGCCTGACTGCTGTAGGTGTTATATGTCCCAATACAAGGAATAAATAAATTACCCCCAAGCTGCCAGTGAGGTACCATGCTAAGTACAAATGCTGTCACCTCCTTGGTACCAAGGTTCCATACTCTGTTGGTTACATTTATTCTCACACAGGTCATCATAGCAAATGCCTTTTCCACTGAGTCTGGCCCTGCACCTTCCACAGCACGAATTGTTCATCTGGCAGATAAGCATTACTGTTTTCAAAGGTCAAGAGAGTCAAAGAACAGAAACTGCAACAGAAACTGTCTGGGCTATGTCTATGAGTAGTTGCAATTCAGCTGTGATATGCCAAGTGAAAGGGGCTAACCTGTGCTGGGACAGTGCTTCACAAGATGAGCAGAGCTGTCTAGATGTCCTTCACAAAAGTGTCCTGGTGACTTCCCAGCCATGATTGGGAAATGACATAATGATCTCTTCCATGAGCACTCATCAGGTACCTAGCTATCCAGCAAGTCAGGAACACGTAATACCGCCAAAACAAAAAGGAGAGAAAAAATATGATAATGATAACACAAAAAGAACATTAAGCAACATCTCAGCATCTCTGTGCTTCAGACTTAGCTGAGGAGTCAAACACTCTTTGCAGTTAGCTTTATGCTTCACAGTTACTGCTGCTAAGCAGGTTAAAAAAAATCTCTCTTCTGTTCCTCTTCTCACTTCACAGTCCCCAACCTCGACTTCTTAATGGGAGGGGGCAGACATGGGCATAACATTATTTTCCTGCCAGTCCACACCATAGCTACCACTTATATCTGCTGGATCATTTCTCATGTCTGGGAAGGTTCCCACCTTTGTGCTCAGATGTATTTTGAGTTTTCAAGGAGAAGAGTGAGAGAAGCAGGACAAAGATAAGAAAGCGTGATACAGTTTGCTCTTTAACTGGTTGGCATAACTAACTTTACTGCCTGTTTCCTATTCATCCGCCTGGCAGGAAACCATGACATAGACATGAAGAGTTTTGCCCTACCTTCACCATCAACCCTTGCATCAGTCAGAGCACAGTACGCAAACAGGAGGCCAGCAGGCTCCTGGCAAAGGAGAGAAGCAACCATTAACAACAGCAAACACTAATGTCACCTTGTTCCTCACCTTAGCCCTCAATATGAGTGCTCTGTTCCTTCGCTTCCTAGAGTGCCTCTTGGATGATTTCTCCTAGTTTGCAAGTAGATACAGGAAAGGTAAAATAAAAAATATATAGCAAAAGGGAGAATATGTCAATTCAGAGTTTCGGCGTCAATGAAGCTGAAGACTTTCTGAAGACATCAATGAAGCTTAATCACACTCCCACATATAGGAGAGGTGACACAGAATCACAGAATCATTGGAAAAGACCTTTAAGATC
>NW_010555339.1:11833-15069 GCF_000687285.1 Phaethon lepturus | reverse complement strand
CTATCCTGGCTGAAACCAGGACATGGAGGAAGGATATCTAATCATCATTTGACTTCTAAACAAGGAGTTGAAGTTTTTGCAAGATTCTAATCTAGATTGCGCTTCTTGCATCACACTTTGTGCCGGATGATTGCAGTATCAAAGCTTATAAAAAGAGATCATATCAGCTACTACTGAAATGTATCTATCTTTTATATAAAATGTAAAATCAATTTAACATGGCACAGTAAACAAGAGGGGACAGGCAGTTAACACAGACAACGGAGGTCTGAATAAAATACAGGTGTATGTTGCCACTCCAGCACATGCTTTGCAATGAGAAGAAAACTGACATCCATATGAGTTTACCTCTTCTGGAAGATAAAACTTCTATGGACAGCTTCATTTTCCAGTAACATGTCAAACATTGGAACAAGCTGCCCAGGGAGGTAGTGGAGTCACCATCACTTGAAGTATTCAAAAAACATGTGGATGTGGCACTTTGGGACATTGTTTGGTGGTCGTGGTGGTGTTGGGTTGATGGCTGGACTTGATGATCTTAAAGGTCTTTTCCAGTCTTACTGATTCTGTGATTCTACGATTCTGTGACTCTCACTGTGGACTTCTGCAGGAGATACTGCTGAGCAGGGCTACTCTCCTCTCTCTGTGGTGTTCCAGAAAACACCGTATTTCCAAGGTGTCCTTCATTCTTCAGTGCTACAAGTTCCTCCAGAAGTTTGTGCACCCACTGGCTACCGGTAAGCTCAAGGTAGCTATGCAACTGTGTATATTTTGGGAAAACTGAAGTAGAAGCCACGTTACAAGATGAACTGCATTGCCTTTCACCTACAAGATTTGCTTTGCTGCATTAGAACACTGTGATTGCCAAAAGCTGTATTTTAATGAGGTTTGATTCTGTTAGGAGCAATTATTTGATAATTACACATACCAAAAAAAAAAAAAAAAGAAAAAAAACCTATTTGAAACAGTATCTTCAAATGGTTCAGCTAAAGTTAGTTGCAGAAGGTAAGGAAAAACAGTGACCAGAAATACTATAAACAAACTCTCAAGCCACACAAAGCTGAAAGTTTCATCTTATAGAGTTTTATAAAGTTATTCACATCAAAGTTATGTAAGCTCTGGCAGAATCAAGCTTAACATAAGAAGAACAAGGAAATTTGTTGACCCTCTAATGAGAACAGTAGTCATTGCAGATAATCTTTGATTTGAAAGAAGCTGACCATTGGATCAGGCTCCAAAAAACCACAAAGAGCCTCAAGCATTGAAATATGACTTCTTTGCATGGAATTTTTGATCCAGATAAAGGAACCTTGTAATTATCGAGTTAAACCAGGACTTATTAGCACATACTGCTTGACGTAAAAGTGAAAAAAAAAAAGTTTGATGAAAAACCTCCTTTAATTAAACCATATTATTGTAAATTTCAGACAAAACCACGTTTTTCTGCATGAAAAGGAATGTATGGAATTCCAGTCCTGAGTGCTTTGAGTAACAATAGTTATTTACTTGACAGGTGTCATAAAGAACCTTATGAGATGAGTTCAAATGACAGAATCAAAAGAGAAGGGAAACTTTTGAAAAGAAAGGATTTTCCTATCACTTGACAGGGTTTTTCTAGAAATCACAGAACAATATAGCCTGAAGAAAGTGCAACTTTGGACAGTGGGTGACAGACAGACATGAAAGTTAAACAAACTTTAACCTAACTAATCAACACCACTGACTCCTTTAAAGATAACGGATAAACCAATACATGAGAATCTAACAGGATAGTCTGTCATTATGATGCCCAAGAGGAAAACAATGCCACTTTCACCTCAGGTACCTCTAAGAGATGGGTTTCTGCTATTTCAGAAGATAGTCTGGTTCTCTGGAAGCAAGATGTCCCTCAACTTTTCTCAAACTGCCATAATGGTGTCAGATGTTAAGGGAGGAGTAGCCTGTTAAGGGAGGAGTCAGACATCAGGGAGAAGAAGCCTGTAAGAAAGACAAGGCTACATCTGTTTCCAGCCCCCACAAGTTAAAAACTGGTCTGATCCCACAGCTGAGCCTCTTCTGGGCTGGGAGTCAGACTGGAGGACCCTCCAAGGTCCCTGCTAGCCTGAATCTGCAATTCTGATGATGTATGACTGCATATTTTCCTGAGGTTAAATCCCCCTGCAGATTACAGTCTTCTAAAGGATCTTCCTTTCTATTTTAAATAAACAGATCTGAGGAACTTTGGAACCATTCTCCAACAATGATGTATTTTTGGTTGGCTGATGTACATCTGACTGAGAAACCTGCTTTTATTGCAAGTGATTATTAATTACAGGTAATTACTCATTAATTCTCTCCACAATTACCAGTCGCCCAGGTGAGCAGCTCGGAGTGCTGGCACAATCTGCAGCAGACTGCTCTAGCATGGTGGGGGGTTTCCTGAACTGGGGGAACCTCAGGGGAGCTGAGAGAGCCGCCCAGATCCCACAGCTTGCGCGTTTCCATCTCCAGGCATGCTCTCTTCTACATACTGGTCTGTAAACCTGTCAAGCTTCCAAATGCATGAACCGTTATTAAACGCTTCTCTGAGGGTTTCGAAAGAGATCAGCAAAGGCAGGCTGCCCTGCAAAGCAAAACCTTAACACAAGGCAGGAAGAGGCAGTGACCTCACTGACAAGGGCAAATCCAGCTGTCCCCAAGAGCAGAGGGTAGCACAGGCCTGCTGATGGTCTACTAGGAGCCCAGTGACCTCTAAGGTGAGTCTGCAGATGAGGCAGGTCTATGGGCAAGCTGGGAAGCCGAATTTGCATTGACGGGGTGCCTGGCTGCAGCATGGCTGCAGCACAGCCCAGGAGGGGATCAAGCACAAGAGCATCACCCAGTAGATGGTTAGGACCCCCTCATGGAGCCTCACTGAGGCTTCTTTCAGCTATTTCTTGGAGAGCTGGGAGGACAGCTATGAGACTCCTTATCTGTGAGCTGACATGTTGGACTTGATGATCTTGAAGGTCCTTTCCAACCTAGCGTTTCTGTGATTCTGTGATTCTGTGATGAGCAGAGACAGCAAAGCCCCTGGCAGGGCGGGTGAGGAGTTGCATGCTCTGGTGCCTGACCACTCAGATTTGCCCCAAAAAGCTCTCTCATTCATTATCACACCAATAATGAGTAAACGGGTAGAAACTGCTCCACCGCCATTGGATCACTAATTGCTTACTCTCTCACTGAGTCCTTGCCCCTACACCAGGTCTTCCTGGGTG
>NW_010555339.1:0-11802 GCF_000687285.1 Phaethon lepturus | reverse complement strand
AATGCAGCAGACAGGTAACTGTGTGGATCCCAGAGGACCTAGAGATTGACAGTGGGTTTATGTAACACGTTAAAACGTTAAATGGCTGTGAGCCAGTGCTTGCTGTCAGTACTGGGTATGGAAAACAGCTCAGTTTCTACTGTCTGACTCAGTGATCCAGAAGGAAACAGAAGGTTCATTCCCATCTGACAAAAGAACATTCACCTCATTTTGGAGCCCCTTCACATACTAAAGCTTGTACTTCATATACGCTTGAAAACTGACATCTCAATTTCACACAAATAGGTAAAGGGGACTAGTATTTCTGGCTCATTACTGACTTTTGATTGATTCTGGACATGTCAGTAACCAATTACTTTAGGGTGAATTTCCAATTACTTTAGGGGTTTGGGTGAATTGACCCTAGACCTGTCATTGATGGATTCAGTGATGCTTAGCTTCTCATTTAGCTCCCAATTATATCACATCTTTTCCCCATAATACTACAGTGTATCATCACTAACTTTTTATACAAACCCTCCCCTCTCTAAGGCATATATTTTAATAATTTTCTCATCACCAATATTCCAACCATGTAATGGGATATTGTTGCTTTCCTTTTGAGATGGATAAAACCCTAAACAGGAATTTATTACTCTAGCATATCACAAAGTGTTTCTTGACAAGAAAAAATTATGAAAGTGTTGTTGTACAGTATACAGACACACTCACAAATATAGAGTTTGAACATTCTGCATGAAAAAGTAACATTTTCAAAGTGTTAATATAGTTAGCAACTCATTTCACTGATTTTCAGTGGGACAGACAGCTAATTCCCATAAACGCTTTTAAGCACATGTATTTTGTATCATCATCAAGCCACTTTTCACACAATGCTACTAATATGGTAGTTATTTCTTTCTGAACTTGTAATAGATCATTAGTTTGAAAAGTACAGTAAACAAGGAAACTTTTTTTACCAGAAAAACACATGACTGAGCTTTGAACTAAATACTTATATGTGCTCCCCAGAGCCTGTGAGTTATAGAGATCATTCCTAACAAATACTCATAACACTTTTAGACCAGATAAAGTGCATTATATACATGTTTTCAAGGATTTTAGGAAGCAGTGGTCTACCTAATTTTCATTACCTTCTGCTTATAAAAACAGAATGCTAAACAACAGAGTTTCAAATAGAATGGCAGTGGAAGACTGAAAAAATTGAAGCCATCAATAATGTATTTCATGAATCTTGGAAACAGACTTTAACTCACAGAACCTCATTGTGAAGATGTGTAGACATCTGACTCAAATCTGCAGAAAGGTGACATCTTTTAAGTTCTCAATTCCATAAAAACATAGACATTTTAATAACTAAAATACTGTTATAATTCAATACTGGCAGAAACCTTCCTGCTTGCAGCCATTGTAGCTGAGATCAAAATAAAGACCGCATTGTCCAAAGTTTACTTAAATTTTTCTGAATTATAGTCATATGCTGGTGTATTTAAAGCAACAGCTCTTGCTGTAATCACAGAAAAGACGAAGAAAAAAAAAAAGGAGATGTCTTAGGGAATCCAAATAAACAAGTAGGTGCAAATCATCTACTAGTCCTAAGTATGCTGATAGTAAATAGTTGTAGGTGATCAGCTTCTGCTGATTTAGAAAAGAAAGAAATTCAAACAAAACATAGCTGTCCACAACTATTTACTTGGATCCAAATGAAGGAACAAATCAACTAGTTCACTCTTAAGTATCTTGATAGTAGGTAATTGTAGTACTTTTTTATTTGGATTCCCTACGAGACCCTTTATTTAGTTCCATGCTAAAGATGTAATTTAAAACAATCACACTAGTCTTTGTTGCACACAAATTTTAAAATGTTTTATTAGTTTAACCCATCATTAGAAGGGTTTAGTGCTAGCAGTAAGATTTATAGCACTATATGCCAAGATTTATTCCTATTAGTCACACAGACATTTTAATGTAGAGATTATTTTTTAATAATTCATCTATCTGTAATTCTTATGTTATTGCAGATGCCAAAGATGACTGTTCTAGAGAGGAAAGAAAGACCTGTTATTTTTTTTTTAATGTAGGACATATTTTCTCAGTTACCCTGTGCTTTTTGGGTTTGGTCTTTTGTCTTTAAGCACCAATGTTAGCTACCAAATTATCAGTCAAGACCACTGGCTTAGGTGTCCTAACCTTAATAAGCTCTAAAAAGAGAAATATGTGAGAAGTTAGAAACCAGACAGGAATATATAGACTTCAAAGATTGTTTTCTGTTTCTAAGCAGTATTGTATAATAGCCTTTAGCAAAGTAAAACCACTGACATAACAACTTTGTGCTCCAAATCTATGTTTAAATACATTGTTACCGTTATCTCATAGAGAGATGAGAAATATAAATAGAAGTTAAAAGCACAAAAGAAAGGAGAAAACAGTATATGTTGTGGTTGTCCTAGATAATCTGCAGTATGCAATATGATCTTTTTGAATTCCTTCCTTTGGATGTTTAAAGGAATTGCCACTACACCCTTTATTCCATTAAACAGAGTAAGTATTATGGTGCAGAACAGGTGGTACATTAATGCCTTTGATCATAGTATAAACCACATCTCTGTTCCATAACAAGCTATTGGAAATGTAATGAAAATATAATGAAGGCAAATTTTTCACTTAGCAACTGGTAGCATGTAGCACAGCTAATTGGACTGTAGTGTAAAATGTTGCAACACAAAGAGAAACAGCTAGGTTTATAGTTGTAAGAAATTTGCTTTTTTTCCAGCCATGAAGCTACCTGAGGTATGCTCCGTATTTAACTTTTCAAAATCAAAAGTTTCACCTTATATAGCTTACTTGGAAGACTATTAGAGCTGTGATTGAGAAAGTAATTAATTTAAACTTTTCTATATGTTCCTTGAGACCTGCTGTTAGGCTTTTATGATATTTCGTCCTCACCTAATGGGTACATATACTAGGGTCATCAAACCAGTTAGGAACCAAATAAATTCAACAATGGTTACTTCTTCTTTTCTGTTGCACTGTTTAGAAGCTATGTGCTTCAGAAAGGATCAGAATCAGAAGTACTGAAAGAAATGTTCATCCATGTCATCCCTGGCCTCACTAGGAGAAGGAAATCAGAATTCTCCATATTAACTCTTTTGAGATGCTTAAATGTCCTGGTAGTACAATTGTAAAATTATTATTATTCACTTATGTGAGCATATTCTGATCTCCTGTGCCTAGTAATTAATCTTCAGAAGTCCAAATGGTCCAATAAACATCAAAATTTGTTGGGGATAAAGAAAGTCTTTAATCAAGTACCAATGAAGAGGTCTTATTTCTTTTGGAAAAAAAAGTCAAAGTACAGAATGTGGTGACATGGCTTGAATGTTTTCTCAAAATGAAAATTGTCTACAGGCAGCCAAAACATCAACATTATCCTCTACAGAAGCAAGAAAAGTAAATGGTGACGTGTCAATGTGTCACTGTATGTAGGTCCCATGATGCTCATGCTCTCTCTCCTAGGCTCTTAAATCCATCTGTTCACATCATATTCTGTCTAGAATAGACACCCTCTAATGTATTGCTCTAGGACACCCTGTTAGTTTTTGGTTTCTTACCAAACCACAACATGGAACAAAAAGACTCTCCTAGTTTGTTAGTGTGTCTTTTTGCCCTACATACATTTTTCTTTCTGCAGTGTAGAAATAAAGGAATGTAAGAAAATCTGATAAAAGGGATGTATTCTTTTTTTTTTCCTCTCTTTTAGTGGAGGAGTATCATTTTTTAAAACAAAAAAAGAAAAATGGATGATCATATAAATTATAATTTCCAGTTATAAACCAATGCTAACACAAGTATGTCATATAGTTGGTGACGTATATACTGCACGCTTGTATGTATATACATATGTAAAAACAGATCAGAAATATGAATTTACATAAATTTGTGTGTGTATGTAGCCAATATAAATACTTCTATGTATGTATGTATTATAGTGCTTGCATAAAGTTTCCACTTAGAGGCTCTCAGAAGTATTTTACGGACTTTGCCACGTTACTGGGAACCAAGATACAAGATGATAAGCTCTCGGGGAGACATTATTGTTCTCTACAGCTACCTGAAAGGAGGCTGTAGCAAGGTGGGTGTCAGTGTCTTCTCCCAAATAACAAGAGATAGGACAAGAGGAAATGGCCTCAAGTTGCACCAGGGGAGGTTTAGATTGGATATTAGGAAAAATGTCTTTACTGCAAGTGTTGTCAAGCATTGGACCAGGCTGCCCAGGGGAGTGATTGTGTCACCATCCCTGGTGGTATTTAAAAGACGTGTAGATGTGGTGCTTAGGGACATGGTTTAATTATGTTCTTAGTGCTAGGTTTACAGTGTGATTTGATGATGTTAAGGGTCTCTTCCAACCTGAATGACTCTATGATTCTAAGATTCTATGAAGAATCTTCACGTTTCTTCAAAGTAAAAACCATCTTTTCACCCAGTTCCTCATCTGTCTTTAAAAGCTTCCAGCCTCAGGATGAGTGGTATAAAATGCAAGTAGTTAGAAAATAAAATTTTAACATTCATTACAAAGAAACTGTAAGAGCTACTGTTCCATGTAACAAATTTGCGTTATGATAGACATACTGAAATGAAACTACAGTACAGTTTATTTGTATTTGTAACTACAATAAACATGTTGTAATCACAGTTAACAATGATCATCTTGAAATAAAACATTTTGGGCCATGATTTTATATTGTATAGCTACCATAGTTTTACTACAATATGTATAATCCAAATAAAATTTTATGAAGGGGAAAAAATAAGGACATTGTGAACAATACCTGCAAACAGGAACGTTAGTTTTACTGTGGGATGAGCAGTAGTGACATTTAGTAGTTCCAGCTATTGAATGATAAATGCTGTTAAAACTGTTTTGAAGATTCTATATACAGAACGTCTAAGAACATTTACATTTACCTTCCTCGAAATTGTAATTAAATGTAATAATTTTATTAAAACTATTTGGGTTTTACCAAAGCAAACAAGTTTCTCAACTCCCTTATATAACACTATTTCTTTTCATTAAAACATATTAAGTAGAGTATTAACTGAACTGACATATTCTAGTCTCTTAAACGGATTTTACACAGGTACCTAGAAGCTATTTCACATTTGTAGGATAAATTCCTAAAGAGACAAAAAGTTTATCGCCTCAGTCGGTGCCACTGTACTCTCAAATGCCCCTAAATTAGACCTGTGGGCAAGAGCTACCTTGAGTTTTCAACACCCTCTTGTTTTTCCTCAGTATCACTTTTTATCTGACTTAGGCTTTCAACTTTCTAAAAAATCTGCAGAGAACATTTTTCTTCTACAGAGGTGAAGTACACCAAGATTTTTCATTCCCCAGCATGAGGCATCCATAACCACCTTTGCCCGATGAGCAGCACAGCAGGACCTCTGCACTCCCATCCCTGCTCAGTCTCCTGCCCTGCTGGCAAAGCGGGGAAGCACAGCAGGGGAAAAGCTGCCAGAGACTGTTCTGTGCCTCCTTGCATGCAAATACATGGGAAATATAGAGAAAATAAGGGGGACAACACTCATATCCAGCAATGTGGGAGGTGGGAGTGTCCCATAGAACTTTTTGCCTGTTCACGTTTACCATCAGGGACTCCGAACAGTCAGAGTGACCGGTTCCCTGGGCTAAAATTTGAGTTTGACATCATTACACTTTTCAACCCAACTTTGTAAAAACCATCCAAAATGCCACCCTAGGCCTTTAAAATTAGTAACTTGCGAATCACCTATAGGACTGCTGCTAGATAACAATCTTCCATTCCTTAAACATCTTCTGCTTTCCTTTTACCAGCAAAAGATATACTTGCTGCCTTTTTTTCCTCTTTTTTTTTTTTTTTCCAGTGGGAGAGTCTTTCAGATAAAATATATTTTGTAAGAGCACAGCTGGATGTTTATAAAAAAAGAAGAAGGTTTCCTACTGGCTGCCACATGAAAGACAAGGTCTCTGTAGTGTTCCAACAAGAGGCTTAAAACATCACCTGTAAATGAAAAAAAAAATCTGCAATTTTTAGTAAAAATTCTGCATATGTATAATCACAAAAAAAAAGGATAAAATTACGGGAAAAGATAGAATTTTTCAATACAACCCATTTAACTCTGCTTTCAGAAGTGTTAGGTGTCTACCATCTTCACTTGCAAAAAGTCTATGAAGTGTTTTGAAAAAAATCTGAATGAAAATGCATTTGTTAGTGGAAGTCTTTTGCAGCACGATCACTATTTTCTCTCTCAGGTGAAACTT
Organism: Phaethon lepturus; assembly: GCF_000687285.1. Lineage (NCBI taxonomy): Eukaryota > Metazoa > Chordata > Aves > Phaethontiformes > Phaethontidae > Phaethon > Phaethon lepturus. The sequence goes on along the minus strand of NW_010555339.1, from coordinate 5,501 downwards.
TCAAAACAAGCTGGTTAATTAATAAGTACATAAAAGATGCATTCATGCCTTCCCAGCCAATTTTGTGAAATTATTTTTCTTGCCTACCTATGGAAGCACAAGTTATAAAGCAACAGACTGTGGTGTTAAAAATGCGAGTGTGTCATCATCAAATGAAATGGAGATATTAAAGTCAGGCTAGTAGAAAATACTTGTTAATACCTGTTATTTCAGATATTATGAAAAATAGTACATAAAATAAAGACCAAATTTACTCCAAAGAGAAAATTCTTCTGCAAAGAAAGACTTTAGTGCTTTTAACTGCCAAAATTTAATGAGAAGGAGGATGTTGCCTAATGTAGCTGTAGAAAATGAAAAGGTCTTGCCACCAAGAGTACAGACATTAATATCAGAACAGTCAGTTGCTTCTGAGCAGCTGAGCAAAGTCTGCTAACTTCTGCTAACTTAAACAATGTCACAATCTTATTTTCTTACTTCTGAGAACTCAGCAAAGAAATTTTAACTGCCAGATTCACTTTTGTTCAGTCACATGGATAGGAAAGACCTAGAAGATGAAAAATCCATTAAAAAACAGCTTTTAAGCACTGCATTGTGTAAGAAGCAGCAGCTTTAAAACATTTGAGAAGGAAGTGGGAACAAAGGAAGGAAGAATTTTGAAATCTTCCTTCAAATTTTAATTTAAAATAACATTTTGAGATTCAAACAATTCCCCACAGACTATAAATCTTGTAAACAACACAATAATATATGTACATCAGGAAGAAAAGGTTAAACTGATTACAACTAAAAAGTAAATTGCTTCATAATATTAATCATCAAAGTAAAAGATTTAAAACCACAAACCATGTATTTAGGATATGATGAAATTTGCTATTACTGTGTTTCTTGAGCTAAAAGTTGGAAAAGAGGCTGAAGATGACTTTATGCCATTTCTGTGCTCTTCCACTGTCTGCTTGAACCTTCAAGTTAAAAGATGACTCCAGTTTATGATCTGTGTGTCCTCCAGTGGCACTCTAAATGCAGGCAGAAGACAAAAATATGAGGAATTATGGCTTCGTTTTCTGCGAATGTCAGAAAAAGCTTTATTAGAGGTGGAATGAGGTACAACAAAAAGTGAGTGCACCAGATGACCAAGAAGAAAGCTGTTCTGAATCTAGCAGTATTGCAGTAATCTAGCAGCAGATTGCCGTATTTCATGTTTTACTTTGTGGCCCAGTAGGGATCCATCCGTTTCTCTTTTAAATAGCCTAAACAAGAATGTTTTACTAGAAATAAGCCACTGTAAAGCAAAATATGTCTGACTTCTGTGAATATCTTCTCTTTCCTCTTAGGGAATAAAAGAAACCACATTTTTGGTAGTGGGACGTGATAGAGATGAGCAGGTTATAACAGCTGCTAGAAAGGCAAAAAGGAAGCAAAGCCAAAAGAGGGGGGGAAACCAGGAAAACAAGATCTATAAATCGGTTCCTCCTGGTATCATCAAAGGAGCTGAGTAAAATGAATAACTCTTAAAACAGTTGTAGAGCTTCCACCAATATTTGTGCTCTCACCACCCAATAGAGGAATTTTGGTTGAAAGCTATTCCAAGAATTTCTTTACCTCCCCCCACCAAGGGTATGGCCTTCTTATCCTAAGCTAGAACATCTACAAATAAAGTTTGTCAGACATGTCTGATTAAGAACCTCAGCAGGGCTGACTTTGTATTTAGCCAAGATTTGAACTACAAAATGACCCTTCAATATCCAGTACATCCACTAACTTAACACTATAACAGACCCATGATTTTAACCTGACAGTGCCCCTTTAATTGGCTTATCGCTAATTTAAATAGGTCATTAATCTATCACATTGTGTCTCCTCTTTATTGTTGGAGCTTCACTTGTTTAGGTAGTACATTTTCCAGCAATTCATTTGATTATGCTGCACCACTATTTCTTTACATAAATCATTTTTATTTGAACACTCATTTTCAGCACAGCCAGGAAAAAATTCACTAAAATAAAATCATTCTGACGCTGCAGTAAATGGGTGACTCCTCAGGTATTTATTATCTTTGGTCAATCCTTTGACACTTACTGTCAGTGGAGCAGCAAAGCAGTCCTAGTCCCTTTGGTAATTACTAGTGAATCAAAGCTCTCAAATTTTTTCTACTCCCAGGATCAGAAAAACATGTGTGAGGGTGTGCATGTGTGTGTGTGTTGGGGAATATGTGCTTACGCATGCGTGAGGTAGAGGGAAAAAACCTGGCAACCCAAGTTCTGCACATATCATCATGCGATCTGCCTCAGCTCTATCCATCTTGCCTTATTGGAAGCTCCTTAATTGACAAATGAGGACTTTATCAAGCCTGGCAGGAGTCGTTATGTCTGTGATTTTCCTTGAAATGTATCTGTCATGCAGCTCAAAATTAAATCGCCAGTTTTGGGCTTAACCAGAGACAGGGCAGTGACTCAAAGCACTCAGAAGGAATGAATGATTAATGCAGTTTATAGACAGACTAGCATTTTCTCTGTCTCATGTGCTTTTTGTATGTAGTCTCCAGTGGTTCAGCTTCAGATGGATCTAATGAAAAAGGACTGGATGTTTTCCACCTTCTCTTCAGAGCATGTTGTACGATTTATCCACTGACAAAATGTGCTAATGAAATGTCACCTTGGACAGCTTGCTAAAGGATTGATGGGCTGAAAGTTTTGCACTTTATTTAACTTTTGCAGGAAAAATGAATAAGTCTTCCAGACTCTGGATGATATAGAGATCCGTAATGGTTTCCCACTCAGGAAGGAGTAGCTGCACTGGGATGGAAAAGGAGGCTATGGCAAAGAGGTGAGAATGATGTAAAACAAATAATTACATAAAAAGCTGGGGTGCATGGCTTCATTGCACTCAAAGACATAAATTATAATTGAGCTGCATCACTTTTTAAAACTTCTTTCTTCAATATTAACTCTGACCTTTATGAAATAACATCAGCCTCACAAATCGCGTCATTCTATTTATCTGACTGAAATATCATTTAAAAAAGCAGTGACTCCAGACTTCTCCCTCCACACGAGCATTCTACATTCCTTCACCTTTGGGGCTACATCCAATGCTTTCAAACCTCCTGAAGACCAATGAATAATGAGTTATTATACGAATTTTACTATAACCATTCTAGTATGCTTCATATTCTGACTTCTCCTTGGAATAAAAAAAAAACAAAATCCCCACAAAACCAAGAACATTACCTGAATGCTAAATGCTCAGCATTGATATCTAAGGAGTTCCTTTATATTTTTTACCTTATAGCCCTTTCTCTTTTCAGGGAAGCATGTATAACTTGCATAGCTGGAGAAATGATCCAGCACCAGAGGCATGACCAGTGTGAAAGATAAAGGAACTGCTACCTTCCTTATCCAGACATACAAATTTTCTTCCACTTCGGTCTTGGTTCCTATTATATAGTAACCTCTTTGGGTCAGGACTCAGATATTTTTATTAGCAATGCAACCAGTGTATTTTATGCCACTAAAAAAGTACTAATGTTGCTATTTTATAGTCATTACAATTCATAGATATTTCCAATAACATTTTTCCAATACAGAAGTGTTCACATATTCTTCAAAATTTTAGTCTTTCAAGGGGCAAATAGGATCAGCTTACAAAGCTGGTATCTGCTGGTTTTAAATTTGTTGCCTCCCTCCTGAAGCCAATTATTATTCATCCAAGATGCGTGCGTCTTCTTCTCAGGATTATGCAAGCTGCCATATGCTCACCTCACTGTCACCCAACTCCAGAAGACACAAATTGAATCTAGCAAATTTTTCCACACAGATATGCTGCAGAGGAGCATGCAAACAGGATTCTGCCCTCAAACCATTCTTCACTCCAGCGTTAACATCAGGGTTTTTCCTCATCTCCAAATTCAGAAACATCCTTACTCTTACTCCAAGCGGAAGTGATCTTCTGTGACATTTCTTTTAACCTCTCTTTTTCCTGAGCTCTGTGCCTCCTAGACAGAGGGAAAAAAGGAGAAATAATTCAAGGACAAATCAAAGAGTTCTGGAACTTTCATTACTTTCTTTGTCTCCTGTTTCCCAACTTGCAGTCAGCTTCCTGCCTCCCAGGGTTTAAGCTGGCAGGTAGCTAAAACAATGACACAGCCATTTTTTCACACACAACCCACCCTGGGGTGGAGGAGAGAACTAGAAAAAAGATAGAACTTGTGGGTTGAGATAAAGACAATTTAATAGTACTGGAAAAAAAAATTATAATAATGGTAAAACAATATACAAAACAAATGATGCACATCACAATTGCTCACCACCCACTCACTGATGCCCAGTTAGTTCCCGAGCCCTGTGACTTCCCTGGCCAACTCCCCCAGTTTATATACTGGGCACACGACATCGTATGGTAGGGAATATCCCTTTGGACAGCGGGGGTCAGCTGTCCTGGCTGTGCCCCCTCCCAGATTTCCCTGCACCTCCCCAAGCTCCCTGGCAGGCCAGAACATAGGAAGCTGAAAAGTCCTTGACTGCTCAGCAACAACTAAAGACATCAGGATGTTATCATCATTATTTTCATCCCAAACACAAAACACAGCACTATGCTAGTTACCAGGAAGAAAATTAACACCATCCCAGCTGAAACCAGGACACAAGGATATGCTGAAGCTTTAAGACTATCAGGTGCCTGAAAATCACACTGAAAAAGGAATGTCCCTTATATCCACTATGGCTAGTAACCCTGTGTTGCGTGCCGGTCACAGACCGGAGCGAGGTTTTGTTCGTATTATTGGGAACAGAATTAAGACTCAAAACAGAGTCAAGCATCAGGTAACTTTATTTGCCCGACAACAGGTTCACAAATGCAAGAGAAAGAGAAAAGAAAGGAAAGAAAGAAAGAAAGAATTAGTTGCAATAGCTACCGCCAGGGAGCTGCAGCGTCCCGACAGTCCGATTTGGTGGGAGCCCGTTTCTCTCCTATCGCCAAACACCCGTCCCTTTTCCCGCAATTCGGTCCGTAGGATTCTCTCTTGGTCTAGTGAATCTGACAAAATTGCGTGAAGCCGCTGAGCGGTGCTACGCTCAGCAGTGAGCTGGCTTTGCAAGCTTCTTATCTGTTCTTGCAAGGACTCAATCGTCTCCTTATCTGCTGGCTTTTCCTCCTGAGCGGCGACTAGTGCTGCCCCCAACACGGGCAGACTGTTGCCTTTCCTTTCCCCAGTCGCAGTTTTCGTTCCTTTGCCAAAAGAGTGATCCGGTCTTCGTTTGACCCCAAGCCGTGCCAGGAAGGGAGGGTAGGGCTTTATAGCCCTTCAGCTTGTTCGGCCTGCTGTGGGCCCCCGTACCCAGTGTGGATCTGTACAACAAGGTCCTCTGTCCTTTCTCTCCTGTCAGGCACTTCCCACGGAAGGGGCCGCGCTAAGGGCCCTGGTCCCTTCTGGTTGGTTCAGTTTCACAAGGGGATCCTGTCTGTGACGCCAATTTAGATGTTGCAGCCTGAAAGGAGCCATTTAG
>NW_010555338.1:1874-12944 GCF_000687285.1 Phaethon lepturus | reverse complement strand
CCGGCCGCCAGCCGGATTTAGCTCCATTCACCAATTTGTGACATACTTCATCAATACCGCTCAGCTTTAGCAATCACAGCATCTTGTCTGATTCCATCCTAAATATGTGTGTTCTCCCCCACCTTTGGCTGAGCAATAACGCCTATAATTTGGGAGTGTATGAAGCAACGAACTGCTGCAATTGATTAAACTCCGAAGTGAATCTGAGGGGTTTAATCAACCACCAGAATACATTTGCCTGGGAAGATATTGCTCTGTGATGAGTATTTCTGTAGCTGCAGAATCCAGGAACATCTCTCTTGCTCTGCTCGGAGTGAGAAAATTGCTGCTTGGGAGCCGAAACACAACACCCACAGGAAGGATGGTCCTTTTTGGTTGCCATAGACTTCCCCATGTAATCTCAAGGGAGTCTTTGCCTGCCCCCATCCCTTCAGAGGCATCTGGGAGGCTTTCTTCGTTCTTGTTAATCAAACACAGCTATTAGGCAGTAAGGCAATTAAAAAGCAGGCAACAGGTATGAGTCGGTCACAGACCAACTGTTTCCCTCCCACTGAGACCTTTTAAAGAAACCATCTCGGGTTTACCCTGATGACGAGAGCATTGTCTCTCTTGGAGAGGTGTCAATGCAGCTATAATTCTGCAGCCTTCATCCCTTACGTTTTATCACAGTGCCTGAACCCTGAACCTTCTCCCCTGCAACACAAATTGCTGCCACTCAAGCTAAAGAAGTAGCTTCACTAACAAGAGTAACACGCTGTTATCATATATTCCTCCCTAATTAGAGGAAGTGTATCCCTAATATCTGAGTTCAAGTCCTTGTTCAAGCAGCACTTTACAAATGACTTCCTGCATAGGTTGATTAGCAATGTTTGAAATCAGGCAACCCCGCTTAGACAACTTCCACTTGAATTAATGGGATTGCACGGGACCTCCTGGATCATCAAGTCCAGTGTGCCATGGCCTTGGGTATAAACTTGTGTGCCATATTAAAGTTATTCAGGTTTCTACCTTTGCTGGCTCCTTCAAAACATCACTTCTCTAACAGTGAAGTTAAAGTTCGGGATCTAATTTCCAGCCTCAACTTATTCACTGATGTTTTATATTTGGTTCTTCACATGCCAACATTATTCTTCGCCTTATGGAGTTCTCCATCCCTGGCATCCCTCTTCATAGAATCATTTAGGTTGGAAAAGACTCTTAAGATTATCGAGTCCAACCGTAAACCTAACACTGCCAAGTCCACCACTAAACCATGTCACAGACGTGCCACATCTTTTAAATACCTCCAGAGTTGGTGGCTCAACCACTTCCCTGGGCAGCCTGTTCCAGTGCTTGACAAAAGCAACTCTCTGCATCCCTTCTGGTTTCAATTACTTTGTCCTGAACACGGGTAACCAGAGCTGTATGATGTACCTGAGCTGTAACTCATGCCGCATCGGGACTAGAGCTTTCCCGTCTCCCCTGCAATACTCTTCTGCTCTGCCACATCTGCTTTTTTTCATGGTTGCTTCACATTTTCAGCTCATAGTTGTTCTGTGATCAGCCTGAATACTGGAGGTGTCCTATTTGCTGCCTTTAAGAAATATCTCCTTCTCTCTTTTTTTTTGCACTAATGTTCGTTACACGACAAAGACTTAGCCAGACACCGACGCAGCTCTGCACTGAAAGGATTTGTACATCACCAAGGAACTGTTGATAATAAACATTCATTTTGATGGAGGCTGATTACATAAATGTCACTTGCCACTGTCTGTACAGGTTGAAAGAGGAACCTACACCGAGCTCTGGATTTGCTCCTAAAATTAAATACACCTTCAGATCTAGTCTGAAAAGAAAAAAAAAACAAAATGGAGAGGAGAGAAAACCAAAAGGAGATAAAAGGCCCCAATCTATTTTGTGGAAAACAAATTGAAGCGGAGGTAAACATACAAGGCAGAACTGTACGATTAAAGGAGCGCAACAAAGCAAAAGGAAAAGATTGCACACAGCGAAGTGTCTAATTGTGCATCTAAATGTACTGTGAATTTACAACAGAGAAAAGCGTGCACAGATGAAGCCACGTAAAACACGGCTGTTGGAAGTAGCCTCCTTCAGCAGCTCCTGCCACCATAGCAATATTTATGACTTTTTTTTTAAACAAAGGAACATGGTAGAGAAATCCATAGCTTGGCAAATAATTAACTGGCCTGGAGTGTAAAAGAAAAATAAAGAGGGAAATGAGAGCAACATTCCACCCAGGGTGAATGGGAACTGCAAGGATGTCCCCCCAGCACTTCTCCAAGCCCCTCTCTGCTCACTGAGGTCTCTCTCACAAAGAAAATGAAATTATCAGCGAGGGGGCGATGGGCTTATTTACACAGCCTCGAACTTCCAGATACCGGTGTTAAGAGATGGCTCTCAGAAGGCGCTTTGGAAGAGCTGTTTGTCCAGCTGCCACCCACCCTTCAGCTGAGAGACCTCCAAGTGACATCTGTTTCCCTGGAGGGTGGCAGGACTTTGGGTTCAGGACCAGGTCCAGGGGTGCTTCTTTGGCCACAGTAGAAATCAGGAAACCTCACCGTTATTATGGGGGAAAAGCCCATCTATTTTTAGTAGAAAATCCTACATTTTGAGAAGTTTTTTATCAATCAGCCTCACTCCTGGAGATGGACTCGCTGCAAGAATCGACTCTCTTTAGCAGTGCCGGGGCTGCAGCCTCTGGTTTGATCATGCCAGCTCCCTCCAGCGATGCCTCCCTGCAAGCTGCGGAGATGGATGGACCCATCATCCAAAATGCGAAAGTCAGCTAATTTCTGCAGCGGAGAGATACACGCACAATTTTTCTACTCTCCAGAATTCATTTACAGCAATTTAAGTGAAGCTGTAATTATATTTGTCAGTGGAGATAGGAGGAGGGAGACGGGGACAATCTGCTCCTTATTAAAGCCAGAGCACTGAAGTCCTTCTGGGTGTTCAGAGCCCCCACGGCAGGGGGGAGGGTCAGATGCTGGCTTGGGGGATGCATACCAATTTCTCCCATGCACGATGAGGACACTGAAGTGTACTTTTGTTTTTCGAAATCAAAGGAAGCCTTTCAAAGCCCATCAATTCTCCCTTCTCCTTGTTTGGGCGTCCATTTCACAGCCAACAAGAAAATTCCATTTCTCTAAGTCTCACTCAAAACAGTTTTACTCCATCATCCTCAGCAACATGAACCCACAGAAGGAGCTGTAGCAACAAAAAATAATCAGGGCCTAAATTATTAAGGGGCCTTGAATAAAAAATGTGATTTGGAGCTGGCTTTGGAGTTGGCCAGTTCTTTGGGCGAAGGGTGACCTTGCATTGCGTAGACATTCAACCCACCAGAGCACACTCTGAGCTCTCTGCTTAAAGAGGGAGATATCTCCAACTTAAATGGTGGAAAAGCAAAACAGCAGATCAGCAGCCATCCACTTCTTCCCCTTCTCCTCCCTCATAACCAATTTAAACCAAACTGGACATGAGCCCTTCTGGCCAACAAAATAGCCAACGGTCGGGTAAGCAGTGGCCAACACCTTGCTCCACTGGCCCTTACCATCTTGCAGCCTAAACAGACGAATTTCATTTGTTTTAAGTGATCTTCCCATGATGCCGGAAAACAGTTATGCTTTTGTTTGGGATTTCTTCTAGCTTGCTGTAAGCACAGCCAAGATATCTCACTCCAAGGAGAAAGAGCGTTTCATTCCAGCAAACCTGAGAAAAATAAACTTAACGCACTCATTGTCACCAACGATTTCAATCATTTTGCAATTCAGGGTGACGCTGGTGCCTCTCGACAGATTGTGCCTTGTAAATCGAGGGATGTAGATTACCAGACCTCTAGAATATTAAACAGAACCCGCCGTGTTGCCCATAAACAAACCTCTGTAACCAATCAAGGTCTACAATAGCGTATCCTGCCCACTCCCTGCTTGAGCAGAGTGACTGCTAACAGATTTGAATGATTTAATAGTGCAAGGAGAAAAATCAATCTAAGGTTACAGGCTCTGCCTCAGCTCCGGTGCAACATGAACCTGAGAAATAAACCTCCAAGATGCTCAGGCTTTACACAGCACTACGCACATTTTCTTTACAGGGGAAAGGCTCACAGAGAAATTTTACAACTCGGTTGGGGATAAGAAATCTCTTATTTGGAAAAGAGAAGCAGTATGAAATACTTGCTGTGCCCCACAGGTAACACTAGGGACCAGTTCACAGCTTTTTAAATTTTTATTTCTTACTCTCTTCCTCTCCAGAAGAGGAAACTCCAAAATAATTGCAAATACGCACATGCAAAAGGAAATTTGTTATGTGTTATGTGCTGGACTATGCCTTTGGAGACTCAGGGTTAACTCTTCTCTCTACTGGAGACTTTTCTGGGGATTTTGTGCACCGCTTTCCCTTTCTGTGCTTTAGTTCCCAGCACATAAAACCTGGATAACATGTTTTTACCCATCACTGCCATTCAAGCTGACTCTAAGCTCTCCACATCTCCCGTTCCTACAGCTTTTAGCATCACGAGATGACAATGCCACTGGGAGACAAAATCGCTACTCTAACACCAACAAGAAAGACGAATATCTGGTTATTTAAAGGAAAAAACTTCGGGGGAATTTGGGAGGACTTAGACATGTGATTATGTGGGGTTTTTTAAAAGGAGATAAGAGTACAGCAGTACAGTGTGCACATTAGATGCAACAAGGACCTATTGTGGTGAGATTTCTGAAGGAAAACATATGCCAAGAGACCTGTGTCTTCTGAAGCCAAACAGCAGGAGGAAAGTAATTTTTAAAAAAATATGTCACCATTAAAAAATCACCTCTGTTTCTTTTAAGCCACAGTCTGTCAATCCGGGCCAGAGCCAGGTAGAGTAAAGCTGCTGCCGTGGTGATGCTGGTGGGGCAACAGGAACGTCGCTGAGATGCCCACAGCCCCACCGAAAGGTGACACAATACCTGTATGGAGGCAGCTGTGTTTGGCTGCAGGAGCTGGGAGATACGTTAGGACTTGCTGGGGATTAAAAAACCTAAATAACCAAAGAGAACCAGACAAAGCAAATCAACTCAAATTATTTTCTTGCGGTGGGAATAAATACCAGGACGCTGCTCTCAAGCCGCTTTTCTTTTCGTGGTTACACATCTTTCCTCCCACTTTGATCTCTTATTGCTCTTGAGATGCCGTCTCGATCTAATTTAGAGTGTAAGCTCTCCAAGGAGCAGGGGCCTTCTCTTTTTATCCTCTTGCAAAGCACTCTGCACACCTGTGGTGCTCGAGAAATAATGAACAACAACAGCTATATGCAACCCATATGGCCACTTGGACCGTTTCTGGTTGCAGGAGTACTATTTGAAGCTCTAAGGCATAGATCACTCACTGCCTACTTCTAAATTGGTCTGTTTGGGGATCTCAGAGCTGCAGCTTTATAGAAAAGTATTGGAATGAGCCATAAAATCTGGAACCGGATTTTGATTCTCCCAAAGTTCATGAGATTCATTTCAGAGCTACAGGGATTCAGGAACTAAAGCTAGATTTTGGGTTTGACATCCTCGCCCTTCCTTTTCAGAAGTGTGAACCTTTGGGCCTCTTAGATACGCCTGAATACTTAAAATATTTATGCAGAGATTGCTCCATTGCTCCTTTTTACCTAAATTATTTTCTTTATAGATTTTAAATACGGAGGGAAAAAAATCAATAAGAGCGATGACATCTCCCAAGACTTCCAAGATCATAGAATCATAGAACGGTTTGGGTTGGAAGTGACCTTTAAAGGTCAAATAGTCCAACCTCCACCATATCTGGCATCTAACACTTTGATTTTTGATGTCACCTGTCTTCTTCACGTATGCTCCAAACTGAAAGGCAGTTCCCTGGCCCATGCAGCTGGCAAGGATGGTCGCTCTGCACATCAGTGCTCTGACCTTCACTTCCACAGCAATGGGAAAGATTAACTCTTGAATCCAAGACAAGCTTGTCTCCACAGCCACTTGCCTCTAGAGACAAGCACGGGAGCTGATGAGCAGAAGTGACGACAGTCAGCGCCTACCTAAGCCAAGCACTGAGTCTCCCGTGCACCAGCCACAACTCTCCACCTTGACCCTGACCCCTGAAAAGCTCTGAGATATGGACAACATTTACCACACACATGCGGGCTGAGTGCACAGCTGACCATATCGATTGATGGAGGAACACAGGAGAGAGCAGGGATTCCTGTTAAAACAAAACAAATACCACGAAAGGACACGCTTTAAGAGGTCAGGTGCTTTCAAACAAGAGATGGGAGGATGGAACTGATTAAATACTCAGCACTGATCCAGTTCACCTTCTACTGGGATCAATGGCAACATGATGCACCAGTGCTGAAGGGGCGAAGTTTTGCCAACACTTAAGGGACAGGCAGAAGTAAAGAGAAAGCAAGGTCAGGGAGAGCTTCTCATTAATAGTCCTCATAGCAAATTCCTACTAATGAATCCTGTTGTCTAGCAGAAGCAACGAGGATCATATGAGAAGGTCCTTAAGGAAGGGATTTTCCCTTGCAAATCTTCTTGAGGTTCTGATGAGGATGGAGAAGTGTTGGGATTACCTCGCAAAAGCTTGACCTTGAGGAGAAGGAGCTGTGGCGTTGAGAAGCTGGTAAACCACAAAGGAGGAAGTAGAAGCGCGGGATATTTTTGTGAGCGGCCAAGGGGAGGTACTGGAGCAGAAGAAGGAAGGAGAATGGTTAGAGAAGAGCGTGTGGACACCTGCAGGCAGCCAATCCTGACTGTGTGTGAAGCGCATGGACTGTGTGTGGTAACCAATCAGGACGCATTTTGTGGCGCGCGAGAGAGCTGTAACTGTATAAAAAGCAAGTGCCTGTAGCAATAACGGTCTTTGGCCTGAATCCCCGCCAGAGTCCGTGCCTTAATACTCCACAGAGAAGGCAGGAGAACTTTTGTGCCCAAAACCCATGAAAAGCAAAACTAAACTAATGACTGGCATTGAGAGCTTCCTTCCACGTCTCTCTGCCCTTCACTCCCTGTTAAAATTCAAGTGTGGGAGAGGGGACAAGGCAGCCATGCTGGAAAAAAGCATCGTGGCCTCATGTGCGATGAGCGGTGATAAGCAGGCTGGGCTGCAGTCCCTATCAGTTCAGTAAACACTAATGATGAGGGGAGCACAGACTGTCACCGGTGATAAAGAACGGGCTAAACACTCTATTAGTTTTTCATTTTGTGAATTAATGTTTTTTAGGGCGTGTGTACACTCGTTAGTTAATGAATTGTCTTGTTAGAGCTGCCTGCGGAGCTCCACGTCTGCCTCTGCTGGCAGGCATAAATTTCACAAGGAAATTAGCACTTTAAAAAGGCAATAACTCCTCTAAAAGTGGTTTGTTTTCCATTACTTTCTGCAAATATGCAGCCTTGGGAAAGGGATTACGGAGGGGAAAAAAGGTGTCTCTGAGCCAAAGGGGCAGGGCAGAAATTGTGGTGGGAGGTTCTAGCTCCATTGTACAGTAAGGCACTGGATGGTTTGGTTGCTCAACACTTCTCTTTAAGCACTTTGCATTCGAGTCTGGAAAAGGCTTGGAAAAAACCCCAAACCTCTTGGTTCATTTACAAAACTCGGAAGAACAGGGTTTTTTTTCACTGAGGGAAGCGAAATTGTGCAGGTGCAGCTAAGAGCAGGAGAGCTATAACAGTTGAAGACTTTCAATATGGAAGGATGTCTTTGTAATGTCCAGGGTTTGCTGTTCCAGTGCTCCTCAGCTACAAAAACTCCTCTGTATTACATTTTTCTGTTTTCAGTAATTTCTAACGTAACTTTCCCCTTCCCTATCCCTCTCAGAAATATTATTTCTTGTGCTGAATTCTATTAGCTCAGAAGCAACTTCATTTATAAAGCTTAGTAAAAACCCATTCATTTGCTTTTGAGTTATGGAAAGTATTTTTTGCCTGTTTGGTGTTTCCCGCCCTTCTCTGTGCTTGGTTAACCAAAACCAGCCACGTGCTTCACTTAATTTTCATTAAAGACAGGGCAAAATCACAGCTCCAGTGAAGCCAACGGAGACACTTCCAACAATTCACACAAAGCCAAAAATTCACCCCAAACTAATTTCTTTACCCATTTGTCACTGGTTTCAATAGGTGGAGAAGACCTTTTAAAAATTGTCAACATTTGTGAATGAATGAGCAAAAATGAGGGGAAGGAAAACACGAAACCTCAAGGCCACCTGCTTTTCAGAAGGCACCACATCCTTAGAGCTGATGGAGATGATTTTAGCTCAACTGTCAATAAAGGATGCTTCACAGCATTCCGAATAAACACAATGCACATATCACCGAATTAATGACATTTTTATGGTATCTGACTCAGAGCACACCAGCTCCGCTGTTAACTCACTGGCGAGCACTGGGCAAGAATGCTGGGCATTCATGAAAATTACAGAAAAATTCACTTTGTGTGAATCGAGACCAAGTGGAACAACAGACATTTATGCACCGACTTCATGGTAGACACCCCACAACGCTGTTAGGATATGTCCTACATGAACTGAAATGATTAATTTTTTGGCAGCTGAAAGACTAAGGACGATGAGCTTTGGCCACGCACTTAGATTAATATAAAAAAAACCCAAACCCTATAAAGAGTTGTCAACCTGCACATAAGACTTCCTCAGAACTAGAAATGAAAAAAACTTCGATTGATATTAGGACATTTATAAAGCAGCATAACTGAGCCTTGAACTAAAAACTGAAGGATCAAGACATTTTGTTAAGGGCCTAGTTAACCGGGCCAGGAAAGGAGGTGATGCTCCAAACCGTGTGAGATTCCACATCATTTCCCTTGCAAACATAAGCATAAACTTAACTTTTTCATTTCTTTCCTCAGAGTCCTCCATGATATTGAGCTGCATCTTGCCAATAAATGCCTCCAAAAACTGGTCTAGCATCATTGCAAAATTTCTCTGGGTAGCAGATGTTTTGCCTCAGTCTTCACTGGCAAGTGCTCAAGCCACACCACCCATGCCACAGAAGGCAAAGGCACGGACTGGGAGAATGAACTGCCTACTGTAGGCGAAGATCAGGTTCAAGACCATCTAAGGAACCTAAAGATGCACAAGTCCATGGGACCTGGTATGGTGCATCCGCAGGTCCTGAGGGAACTGGCAGATGAAGCTGCTGAGCCACTATCCATCACATTTGAGAAGTTGTGGCAGCCCAGTGAAAGTCCCACCGACTGGCAAAGGAGAAACATAACCCCCATTTTTAAAAAGGGAAAAAAAGAAGACCCAGGGAACTACAGGCCAGTCAGTCTCACCTCTATGCCTGGCAAGATCATGGAGCAGATCCTCCTGGAAACTATGCTAAGGTACATGGAAAATAAGGAGGTGATTTGTAACAGCCAACATGGCTCCACTAAGGGCCCATAGTGCCCGACAAATGTAGTGGCCTTCTATGACAGGGTTACGGCATTGGTGGATAAGGGAAGAGTGACTGACATCATCTACCTGGACTTGTGCAAAGCATGTGACACTGTCCCAAATGACATCCTCATCTCTAAATTGGAGAAACATGGTTTTGATGGACGGATCACTCAGTGGATAAGGAACTGGCTGGATGGTCACACTTAAAAAGTGGCGGTCAATGCTTGATATCCAAGTGGAGATCCGTGATAAGTGGTCTTCCTCAGGGGTTGGTACTGGGACCAGCACTGTTTAATATCTTTGTTGGCAACATGGACAGTGGAATTGAGTGCACCATTGGCAAGTTTGATGACACCACCAAGATGTGAGGTGTGGTCAACATGTTGGAGGGAAGGGATGTCATCCAGAGGGAGCTCGACAGGCTAGAGAGGTGGGCCTGTGTGAACCTCATGAAGTTCAAGAAGGCCAACTGCAGGGCATGGGTCAGGGCAATCCCAAGTACAAATACAGACTGGGTGGAGAATGGATTGAGAGCAGCCCTGCCAAGAAGGACTTGGGACTGTTGGTTGATGAGAAGCTCAACATGACCTGGCGACGTGTGCTCACTGCCCGGAAGGCCAACCATATCTGGGCTGCATCAAAAGCAGTGTGGCCAGCAGGTTGAGGGAGGGGATTCTGCCCCTCTACTCAGCTCTGGTGAGACCCCCCTGCAGTGCTGCATTTAGCTCTGGGGCCCCTGACATAAGACGGCCATGGACCTGTTGGAACGAGTCCAGAGGAGGGCCATGAAGATTGATCAGAGGGCTGGAAAACCTCTCCTATGAGGACAGGCTGAGAGAGTTGGAGTTGTTCAGACCGGGGAAGAGGAGGCTCCGGGGAGACCTTATTGCAGCCTGCCAGTACCTGAAGGGGGCCTACAAGAAAGCTGGAGAGGGACGTTTTACAAGGGCATGATAGTAGTGTAGTGATAGGACAAGGGGTAATGGCTTTAAACTGAAAGAGGGTAGATTTCGGTTAGATATAAGGAAGAAATTTTTCACTATGAGGGGGGTGAGACAGTGGAAGAGATTGCCCAGAGAAGTTGTGGATGCCCCATCCCTGGAAGAGTTCAAGGCCAGGCTGGATGGGGCTTTGAGCAACCTGCTCTAGTGGAAGGTGGATCAGAACTAGCTGATCTTTAAGGTCCCTTCCAAGCCAAACCATTCTATGATTCTATGTCCTGAGAGGGATGTACTTCTAAAAGGACCTTAAACCTCCCATTCTTTGGACTCATTTGAAGAGCAAAAACAGAAGTCCCGAAGTCAACAGGCATCCTGATGCCCAAGAGCAAAACTGGTCTTCTTTCCAAGAGGCAGGGACAAGGTGAAGAAAGTGTAATGAAAATAATACAATTAAGTTGATAGGTTCAGGACCCTTTTTTGAGTGTTGACAATTATAGATAGAAGTGTTTTGGGGGCTCTTTATTTTTAACAGATTGGTTTACAAGCAAGAGGAGGAGCAGCAGGGAGGTCTGTGCTGGAAGACAAATGAGAATGAATGAGTCTTGCCAAGAGGATACAGAGGAAGGTGTGGATCTGAATATCCATGGGAATTACAAAGGGTTTTCAAATGTAGGCTTAAGAATAGGAAACACATAGAATCCACTCTCAGGAAAGCAGACAAGCACAAAG
>NW_010555338.1:0-1843 GCF_000687285.1 Phaethon lepturus | reverse complement strand
CAGGAACATTAGTTACGTTGTGCATCAGCTGCAGCAGACTCATAGCCTTGACTTCTCCACAATTCCTGCTTATTCAAGAGTTGTTTCCCCCAGGTCCCATACGAATATAACTGCTGGTTAGATCAGAACAATCCTATAGCCCATGCATCGTGGCAAAGTGACTCACTGGTAACATCAATGGTGGACTACACTTTTGAGTCCTGTCACCTAGTTTTGGAAATGATTTTGCCCCTTCTATACTATAGTAAGCTGTCACCTCTAACAAGCCAAGGAGAAGCAGATGGACTTACTGCTATTAATCTTTGACACGAATGAGTCATTTTCTTCAGAAGAGATAAACAGATCCTAATGCATTGAACCAACTGGAGTGGACAGAAGGCTCTTTGGAGTTATTTCCACAAAAACCTTGATTTACCGCTATTACTCATGAGGGATCCTCATTGTAAAATGGTTTGAAAGCACTGCTAATTAGGTCACTTATTTACATGACAATCCCCTGCGTTTAAGGCTGGTGGGTGGGAGGAAAGAAAGATGGAACAAGAGTAATTAGTGTAATCATGACGGTAAGCTAAGTGCTGACCCCACAGCATCAGATCAATACGGGGACTGCATCACGGTGGTGTGCCTATTGTGTGAGATAAGGAACCACAAATGCTGAGCACCCAGGTCAGAAAAACAACATCTCATTTTCTAACCATTAAATATTTGATGTAAAGCATCGAGGCTGGAGAAAGCAGCAACCACTAATTCATAAGAACAGCTTCACTGCAGACATTCAAGGGAACAAAAGGCACTGAAAGGCACTAAGAGACCACTTCGACAAGAAAACAAGAGCTTTTAGTTGGCTGGTGACTGTGTGGTTTCACTCCCTGGGACTGACCAAAGCAGACCCATATTTGAGATATGAAATTTTATTGCACAAGTTATAAAACAAACTAAAAGAATCACTTAATGCTCTGGTTTACCAAAACAGCCATTGTGTCTTGACAAGGTCAGCAGTTCCCTGCTGGTCTTGAAGGTTAGCCTTGCTACTTTGCTGTCCCAAATAAATTTTCCACGGCTTTAGTCCTCCAAAAGTCAACCCAGCTAAAATGGTACCAGCTGGACTCTTGTTTGCTGCCCGAGTAACACTGCTCAGCTCTCAGTCAGGCTTCAGTTGGTGTTAAGAGACCGACAAACACAGCTTCGCTTTCGGATCCAAGACAATTTTGCTGAATTAGAGGGGGAAAAAAATCCCATTTTGATACATTAAGTCAACTCATTCCATCTGGAGGCTCTTCGGAAGAAAACACATCCATAGCATTGCTGAGGGCTCCTGGAGTCATTGATAAAAGCTCGTAAATGCTCTAAGTCAGGATACCAATGGGTACATACTATTTCCTCTCCAAATATCTTCTGAAAGGCTTCTGCCTTAGCAGATATCACAGATAGTTTTGTTTGGACTTGATTGATAGATCCACATTTTACTCTTCCTGGAGATGGCAAAGCTCCCCTGTCCTTGCTCAAGGGACTCCCATGTTGGGAAACCTGTAACTTGGGGCAGGAATCTTAATTTCTTGATTAAATACCAGCCTCCATGCTATGGACAGTGGTGGCGTCTGTAGTAGCAAGGAGATGGCATTGGTCATCTCTATAGCATCCCAGAGATGTCAGCACAGGACCAGGCTGAGCTGTGAGACTGGCAAAGAGGGAGCTGGGTGGATCTGAGACACGGCGATGTAGACAAGATGTCCAAAAAGACCCTTTCTATTTGGCTTCCTCTGGTTCTCCTCTGAACGAACTAGACCTGAATGAAGACATCCAACAGCATTTTCACAGAATCACTGAGGTTGGAAAAGACCTC
>NW_010555337.1:0-3948 GCF_000687285.1 Phaethon lepturus | reverse complement strand
AGAGTTCGTTCGCGCTAAGTGTTTGGAGTGTCATAAGTACATTATTTCTTTTAACGGGAGACAGGAGTTTCGTCTCGACAATTGTCTTGAATTTAGGTGCGTTCGCTGTGGGACGAGTACGCCCTTACATCTTTTGCCTTGGATAAGGTATTGTTGTTGTCAATTCAATCAGATTGTATTCTTAGGCTGAGGAATAAACCCCTGCAGGTAGGGTGTTCATTATGGGAGGTAAACAAAGTGGCACAATATTGAAAAGGAGCCCTCTGGGCTGTATTTTAGCTCATTGGAAGGAGATAGGCGAGCCGCCAGGAGGAAGCATGAATAGAAGGACTTTAATAAAATATTGTAATCAATGGGGGCCCTTGTATAAATTGGATGATGGGGAGAAATGGCCCTTCAATGGAACCCTGAATTATAATACCTTGCTGAAATTGATGTTGTTTTTGAGGAGAGAAGGGAAATGCAATGAGGTCTTATATGCAGACATGTTTTTTATTCATCCCAAATATCAAAAGGACTGTGGATTTATACCCCCACAGGACCCAATGGTAATGGCTTTGGAGAAGGAAAATAAGCGAAAGGGAGAAGGAAAGATGAGGAGGTGTTGTTCGGCTTGCAGCATAGGGCAGAGATGTACAAAAGTTAGGGAAAATAAGGGACCCCGGGATGGGAGATCAATCGCCAGTAGGATTACAACAAGGAAAAAGAGAAAGTTCAGATTCGGAAGCCTCTTTAGATAGTCCAGTATCCTCTCGCACCCGAAGTAGGAAAGAGCAGACAGTGGTGCAAGCACCCCTCAGGGAGGCAGTGGGACCAGAGGGAGGCCCTGGCATAATAAAGGTCCCCTTCTTCTCATTCGATCTTGAAACATGGAAAGCGGTAGCAAAAAGTTACCAAAGTGATTCTGTAGGGGTCACTAAACATTTCCAATTTCTAATAAAGCAACATAACCCCAATTGGAGTGATATTCAATTGTTATTGGACCACATGATGGAAACTGAAAAACAACTGATACTAATTTTGTTAGTAATTAGCCCATGATTTAGCTAGTGACCAACTTAAGAACACTGGAGAGGATATAAAGGATCACTTTCCCCTACAAGACTCACATTGGGACCCTAACAGAAGTGCTCATGTGGAATTATTGAATACATACAGAGATTGGGTCACAAGAGGTATGGAACGAGCAATCCCAAAAACAGTTAACTGGTCAGCTTTATATGCCATTCGGCAGGGCCCAAAGGAGACCCCCTCAGAATTCTTGGACAAGCTACGAGACGCTATGAGGCGGCACACTCCTCTGGACCCAGGATCTGAAATAGGGCTACAGCAGTTAGTGTCTCTATTCATAGGGCAGTCAGCAAGTGATATCTGGAGAAAGCTGCAGAAACTGAGACAGGCAGAAAGCAGAAATTTGGAGGCGCTATTAGATGAAGCTTGGAGAGTGTTTAGCAATAGAGAAGAGGAGGATCGGAGGAAGGACAAACGGGCACCAGTAGCAGCATTGCAAGAGAGTAAGGGATTTAGAGGTATGGAACCTAAAAAAGCCCCTAAGCCACAATGGGAATCGACACCTAAGGGACCACTGAAGCTTCACATTCAAAAGCAATGATATGGATTTTTATGACTCTGCTAAACTGTAACTTAATAAATTCTTGAGATTGGCCTTGGACAGATGCTTATTTTGGGTATATGGGAAGCTTGGGAAAGGGTCTAAAAGGGCTGAATTTGGTAACTCTGATAATACATAATAACAACAATAGTAATAGTAAATCTTATCCTTTGGTGTAAACTAAAGGAACTTATTGGACCAATATGTGTCCTAAAAATAATGATGAAACATAACGAACCACTTTTTAAAGCAAAAGAATTTGCTTAGGGGAAAGAAAACGAGGGAATTGATGTAGAACTTGTTAACAAGTGTTGAAATCATCAAGTAGAAGAGAGCATGTGTAAATTTCTAAAGTTCATCTAAAAGACAAAAGAGGAAGATAAGACCCCTGAAGAAGTAAACAACTACCAGAGACAGATCATTGATAACATAAACTACCGACCTTTTGAACTACTCCACCTCACTTCATATGTATGTTTTGTATTGCATAATCATATGAATATGTATGCTTTTGTGTAATAAATATTTGCCTGCTTGCCGAAATCCTGTGCAAGTTAGGAGAAGCAATCCCCCTTGCACCCGGTGCCGTAATAAACATACCTGCTTTATAACTCTTTGGAGTTGTAAAGTTTGTTTCTGCATGTCAGGACCTTAATTCGAGTTGGTCCTTCCGGACCCATAGCTTGTCTGGGGGGGTCTTGCATCATCGGTCAGACTCTGCTTCAGGTTACAGTACCCGAAGTGGCACTCTCAGAGGCAGAAGCAGATTCTTCATCAGAAGTATCTGCATTCCTTAAAGGGGAGGGAGAGACTGGCACCGAAACCGGCGGTGGTGTAGTATCATCTTCCAGTCCTTCCTCTGACTCTCCCTTTTCTTTTAACTTAAGACATCTTTGTCCTATACTACACGCTGAAAAACAATGTTTCAGTTTTCCTCGTTCTTTCCCTTTTTCCTTCTCCAGAGCCAGGACAAATGGCTCCAAAGGGGGTATATTGATTCCACAATCTTTCTGCCAGTCTGGATGATTTCACAGTGTGAAAAACACATTGCATAAACCACTTCATCCCATTTTCTTTCCCTCTTCCCTCTGAACGAACAACATTAATTGTAATAATGTATTATATTTTAATGTCCCATTAAAGGGCCATTTTTCTCCATCACCTAACTTATAGAGAGGCTACCAATGATTAAAATACTTAATTAAGGGTTTTTTATTGACACTTCCCCCCCAGATCTTTCCAATGCTGTAAAATACATCCCAATGAGCTTTTCTTTAGAATTTGTCCACTCTTTGACCCTCCCATATCTGATGCAAATTTTACCATTAACAACCAAATCCAATAAATGACAAACTAATAATCAATACGTGAAATGCATTAGCCAAAAGTCAGATAACAGTTAACCAATCCTATTTCCAAACGGGGACGCAGCCCCTCCAAATGGGGATGTAGCACCCTACCAAATGGGGATGCAGCCCCTCCAAATGGGCATGTAATCCCCTTCCAAATGGGACATAAGTCCCGCAAATGTATACCTCTAAGGTGCTAGCAACCCGGTATACCCTGACCTGCGTGCATGTCTGCACATCTTATAGATGGTCCCAAATCAATCGATCATTACCAAATTTAGGATTTAAAGATGTCTTCTTACCAGAGGATCTTCGTCTGTTCCCACAGTGATCCGACTCTCTCTGGAAAAGATCTCCAGGAGTACCCAAGAGAGTCCCAAACTCATCAGGTCCCACAACTGAACAGAGGATGTCACATCTGGGTTGCTACACAAGACTGCTTGGTACTGATTCAAAGAAATTTACACTCAATAACATCAAAGTGTTATTAAGCAGACATCTTTATTGCAGCACTGGACACATGGGGGATATCTCCTCCTAACATGCGTGCGCTGAAACAAAAGCTCATCCTTTATATACCTTAAAAACATGAATATTGACACATTTTCCAAGAAATCACTGCCTCCTTGCTTATCTATTACATTTACATAATGCTGGTGTTGCAAAACTATACTACACATGCGCAGGGTTCTCGAGTGGTCATTGGTGGCCGTTTGGGGAGTTAGCCCCCTTACTCCTTTTTCCCTTCTATGGTCACAGGTCTCTTGATGATAATTTCTTCTCCTTGAATGTTCACCCTTTCTGTTGTTCAGCCAAACAGTTCCTTCTTATCATCCTTGTTACAGCACTCCTGCCAGTCTGTCTCTATGTTCAAGGTTAAGATATCTTCTCTTTTCTCTTTAATCTCTCAGTCCTTGCTCTTAACTCTTTGATTTAATTTTCATGAGGCCTGCTTCCCTTGTGATTAACTGTTTACACATAGTTACA
>NW_010555336.1:12767-32291 GCF_000687285.1 Phaethon lepturus | reverse complement strand
AGTTGTGCCGTCAGGTGGCTATCGGAAAGACCGACGCCCTTACCGTTAGTGAATTTTAAACTGAATTCTATCGGGGCTCCGCTTTAAATAGTTAAAACTGTTAGTGGTTGAACCACTAGAGCTTATGTTCTTTCAAGCAGTGTGTCAGTGGGTTTCACCAAAGCTTGTTTTCACCGTCATCTCGCTTATTTTCATAGTGTTTTCTCCACACTGCCTTGAGGGTCAAGCGCAGGTAAACAGCTGAAGTAGGTAATCTCGGTTTGAGTGGTGAGGTAGTAGCATGCAATGTCGTGTTTCCAAAGGCTTTTGCAAAATGACTGCAACGTGTTAGTGAGCTATCATTGAGGTGGGGTGCAGGTGGAACTTACTGAAAACCAGGAGGTTTTCTTTTCCAAGCGATGTAACAATTTCTAAGCAGTTAATAGAGCACTTAAAGCAAGAAACAATGATGCTTTTGTCTGGTTATATAAAGTGTCTCCACGGATTAGTGAGATTCTTGGTTTTTTCCATCCTCTGTCCAAATCCCTGAAGCTGAAATTGCAGAGAGGGGGAACTTGTTTATTACTGGAGAGCTTGTTAAAGTATTCAAATTAGTTTATGATTAGGACTGTTGTTAGGGACACTGAAAACGAAATTATGATTGTCTTGCCCACCTAGTTGAAAATCAGAAGGCAAATATTATAGAGTGTTTTGGGGATATTTTAGCTCAGCATATTTTTGTCTCACCCTATTCACCTCTAAAAATATTTGTCACAATTTATATTCTTGGTTAAGTATAATTGCATCAGTAAGATGCAATTCTAAAAGTGTTTTGCAAAATAGTCATAGGAACTATTGCGCTGTATGGGAGCAGGGATGGTATTTCTCTGATAACTGATCATCCCAGTATGCTTTAAAATGGCATACTTAGCGGGAACGTGTTGTTTTGAAAAGTGCAAAGAAAAGTATATTTTTTAAAAAGTGCATGAAAACGAATGAGAAAACATTGCCAATAGGGAGCTTCCCTCATAATCCCTAATAATGAGGTATATGCGTGATCTCTGACATACTAAGTGGTTTATCTCCTGTTGGAAGACGCTCGGTTACAGTTGCATAGTGCAGAAGTTACTGGTAAAAATTGCTGACTCATTTTTATGAATGCAAGCAAACTTTTGATAAAGATTTCCAGGGCATTGTTGTGTGACAGTATGTTTCCCTTTGTGCCCCATGAAATAGCTGACATATAAATTTTCAAGTATTATCATTTGTTTGAAAGTTTTGGACTTAGCAGAGTAAAAATTTACCTGGAATTCCACGAGGTGGTATGTGTTAGTGCTTAAAGAAAGCTTCTATGTTTTTTGTTTCTATACTTAAGACAAAAACTGAACATCAGGAAGAGTGAGAAACATTTTCAATAAATTAAGTTGTTAGGGTTTTTTTCCTAACTGGAACATCTTTGAATACTCATCTTCAAATCAAAATATGGTAACAACTCTTAATGTTCGTAAAACTTTCTATTTGTAGAGGTAACTGAAAACGCTCTTACGCAAAATTTTAGGGTTTATGTGTGATTTCTCAATTTTGTAATTACTATTAAAAGTTATCACCTAGGATTTGGAGAATGCACTGATAAGTAACAGGGGAACACTCATGTCCATCAATAAACAGAATTTTTTTTCTTTTTCTTTTAAGTGAGTTAGTGGATGGCTGAAAGTTAGCTTGACCATTGAGTTGCTGAAATGTTTTGCTGCTTGAGAGCCGTGAGAAGGTATGGCATGTTGCTGACCTAATTTACCTTTAGCATGTGTTTGTTTGCCTATGACTTACATATATGTAAAACTAGTTTGGTATTTTTATTTATTGCTTATTTCTTTGGCTTTTTCATCTTTACAGCTTGAAATTTTCAACAGAGCATCCACAGCTGAAAATCCCCAAAAGCCATATGCTTGTCCTCAAGTGAGATATTAAAAAGGCTCTCAACAAAACAAGGGTTTTAAAACAGCTTAATTATGAGAAAGTGGTAGTCAAATCTGAGTATGATATCCCATATATTACTGCATTATTGAGTTATTAAAGCTCAGTGTTTCAAAATGAGTGAATATATCTGTAATAATGAGCTTAATTTAACAAAGCTTTTCAGTGCCAAAGCTATAAGGCAGAAAGTTGAAACTTCAGAGAGTTGTGAAGAAAAAGTAAAAAGAAAGCTAGAGGGAATTACTTAATCAATAAATTAAATCTGCCCTAGAGTACGATTGCATAATGTGTTCTAGTGGAGATTGTGTTTCATATCTTTCATGAAGTAGAGACGGCTGTCCTCAAAGTGGTTGTGACCTTGATTTTAACATGAAGCTTTTCGCTGCTCTTCAAATCTGAATGAAGTTCTTGGAACAATCCTTGCTCCTTTGAGAGCGAAGCCATAAGCATCTTTCTTGCATTTTCTCTCTCTAAATTCATTTTAATACATTTATTTTGTCACTTCACTTGAAGGATGCCTCAGAGTTCTGTCTTTCACCTTCGGTGAATTAATTCTTCCTTCTGTCGCACAGACTAATTTTGGCCTTTTAGCGTTTCTCTTTTAAGCAAGTTCAAAATAGACTTTTGGCTGGAATCCTGAGCCTTCCTATTAGCATGACAGTGTTGTTTAGATAGAAAACAAGGGAAATGAAGTTAACTGTACTTGGCTATTTTTCTTGTAGAAGACTAGATGGAAGCTTATGATTAATAAACTTGGAAGTATGATTAATAGTTTCCAGGTACGTTGGACCTTTTTTCCTAACTACTGGAAATGGCATGCAACGTAGCTTGAGAGTGGATGTGGGAAATGGTGTACAAATAAAGGTACGAATAAGAGAGAACTGAGCTCCTTGTTTCCTCCTAGTAGCTGGGTCTGGAAGGATGTGGGTTTCTTGCATGGCTGTTAATCAAAACTACTATCAGATAGCTGGTTAGTTTACTGCTTGGGGTTTTTTTCCTTTGTTGGAAAGATTCCTCCCCCCCATTTTACTGCTTTTTGTGCACTTGCCACCAAAAAGAAAAAATTCTGCTATTTTTTTCCTCATCAAGAAGGCTATTTCGGTGTTTTCGAATACAAAATGGTAAAGCATATGACCAAGTGGACTTTTATCTGGTGTGCTTTGTTTCCTTTCTTGCCAGGTCAGGTAGAGGGTTTTTTCCTGCGTCACTGAGCAACTCTGGCATGTTCTTGTCATTTAGAGCTTTTGCTCTCCATAAAAACATGATATTGCTATGGTACTTCATCTCCTGCTATTTTGAGTATGAGCATGGGCTATAGTGATGACTAGTCTTAGACTCATTCTCAGATGCAGCCAGCAAGGAGGTAGTGCCAGTATTACCTTTTGTCTTTTTTTTTTTAATCTCCCATTTAATCCACACTCATGAATATTGTTTTTAGTCAGAACAGTTTGAAATTTCAGCAGTGTTACATTACAGATTTTCTATTCCACCTTTCTGCAAAAATGTCTCCTCTTTTCATCAAGCTGACTTTTAAGACCTACTAATTAAATACTTGCCCACTTGCCCACTTTTTTTGGCAGAAAACATTAGCTTGTACTGCTTTCATGTTTCTAATTGGAAAGGTCTACAGAAAAAAAGTAAAGTAAGGGTCATTGCATCTGCTTGACAACTCAACTGTTACGTTTACTCTACCATTTGACAACATGAAAAATACGGCTTATTGTCTGAGCACAGACTTTGGGATTTTTTTTTTATTTTTTCAAATCAATGAAGGCAGTTAGGAAATAGTCCCACATGTTTCTGGGTCTAGGATGCTGAACAAATAGCTCTTTGTAAAGCAGTCTTGCTTACTATTTATTAATAAAGTTATTAGTTTTATGTGAATTAGAAGCAGCTTTGCCTCCAATCTCCCCTATATTTTCCTACTTGAGACTTGCGGTTTTAATGACTGATACTGTGAGGAGTGAAACAGCATTGTATTGCCCTATTAACAGAGCAGAATCCCTGCCCTTCTGAGTTGCAAGCTAAAATGAGCATTAATCACAGAGTTAGCCTGTGAAATCTGCTAAAGGAGAAATCCATTATTAAATACTTAACAATTCACATTGTCTTGCCACTTGTATATATACTGTCTGTTGGTAATTGGTTTGCTAACCTGAATACCAGCTTTGAGCTATGGCTGGAAGCTTTGGTGGTCTTTAATTCAGAACTTGTTTTTCCTTCCATTTCAGTCTTCTGTTACACAAGTGTGCTCTTTACAGAACTGTTGTTTAATTTATGCATAATTGGAAGTATTCAATCTTTTGTACTTTCTGAACTTTGCAGAACTTCAACTTAACTTTTCCATCTGATCTTAGGTGAAACAATCTTCTTTTCCTATCACTGAAATTCCTTCTCGTCCTTGTTTTCTTCTCTTTCAGTGAAGATCGAAGCACAAAAAAGTACTGTCATTTTACATGATTATGTCTTCTATAAGAGTATGTCTGGGAAAGGAGATTAATTTTTTTTTTAAATGGACACAAGTACGTGGACTTCAGAAACTAATGCAGAACTTATTTTGATTGAATTGTGATTATTATTTGTGGTAGGTTGACCCTGGCTGGATGCCAGGTGTCCACCAAAGCTGCTCTGTCACCACCTCCTTGACTGGATGAGGGAGAGAAAATATAATGAAAGGCTCATGGGTTGAGATAAAGACAGGGAGAGAACACTTAACAATTACCATCACAAGCAAAACAGACTTGACTTGGGGAAAAATTAATTTATTGCCAATCAAATCAGAGTAGGGTAATGAGAAAACAAAAACAAATCTTAAAACACTTTCCCCCTACCCCTCCCTTCTTTCTGGGCTCAACTTTATGAATTCTCTACCTCTTCCCCAGCAGCACAGAGGGACGGGGAATAGGGGTTGCAGTTAGTTCATCACATGTTGTCTCTGCCGCTCCTTCTTCCTCAGGAGCAGGACTCCTCATACTCTTCCCCTGCTCCATCATGGAGTCCCTCCCACGGGAGACAGTCCTCCATGTACTTGCCAGTGTGAGTCGTTCCCACAGGCTACAGTTCTTCATGAACCAGTGTGGGTACCCTGCGGGGTCACAAGTCCTGACAGCAAACCTGCTCCAGCGTGGGCTCTTCTCTCCACGGGGCCACAGGTCTTGCCAGGAGCCTGCTCCAGCGTGAGCTTCCCATGGGGTCACAGCCTCCTTTGGGCACATCCACCTGCTCTGGCATGGGGTCCTCCCCGGGCTGCAGGTGGAGATCTGCTCCACTGTGGAGCTCCATGGGCTGCAGGGGGACAGCAGGCCTCACCATGGTCTTCAGCACAGGCTGCAGGAGAATCTCTGCTCCTGTGCCTGGACCACCTCCTCCCTCCTTCTTCACTGGCCTAGTCTGCAGGGTTGTTTCTCTCATTCTCGCTCATCTCTTCCAGATGCTGCTGAGCAGCAACATTTTCACCTTCTTGACTCTGTAATCCCAGAGGCGCTTCCACCGTTGCTGATGGGCTCGACCTTGGCCAGTGGCAGATCTGTCTTGGAGCTGTCTGGCATTGGCTCTATCAGACATAGGGGAAGCTTTGAGCAGCTTCTCACAGAAGCCATCTCTGCAGCCCCCTCAGCTACCAAAACCTTGCCCTGCAAACCCAATACATTATTCCTGGGTAAAATAGAATACTCTTGGCACTGCTTGAAAAATATAGGATTTGGCTCTTTAATTTGGAGGTTCAAAAGTATGTAAGGGTTGGCTTTTAAGAGCAGCTTCAGCGATATCTACCCGAAAAAAACCCACTAAAGGTAGTCGTTACCATTTAAACTACTTGACTGGGGATTTTTTATTTGAGCCTGCTTTGAGAAAGTAGAGGAAAAAGTTACTGTACTTATTTACATGTCTTTAATCCTCCATTAGCAGCTACCATCTCTCGAACCTGTTGGATTTACTCCATATAAATACAGCTATGTGAGTCCCAGGGGGAAAAATTAAGCACTCAGACTTCTAATACCAGTTTTAAATTATTATACTTGCAACTGTGAATGTTTACTCCATTCTGTCACACTCTAATGTAATTTATATCAGTTTGTCACTTGATTGGTTGCATCATACATAAACATTTTATTACTTCATTAGATTATGTCTGGAGAAGATATTGCTACAATGCATCCTTCAGTCAAGAACTTTGTCAGGAGCTGATGCCA
Source organism: Phaethon lepturus (assembly GCF_000687285.1). Classification (NCBI taxonomy): domain Eukaryota; kingdom Metazoa; phylum Chordata; class Aves; order Phaethontiformes; family Phaethontidae; genus Phaethon; species Phaethon lepturus. Next base: position 26,148 of record NW_010555336.1, on the reverse strand, counting down.
TCAATGCTCTCAGACCTTTCTATTTTGCTGTACATCCAGATTTCTTTGGCCAGCATCCTAAAGAGAGGGTAAAAATCTTTTAGCATACTTTCTTTTTAAATGTGTCATACATTAAGGATGGAAGCTTTCTGGTTTTCCTGCTGTCAAAGAAACGAAAGTAGTTTTAGAATTAAAATATGGTTGTTACCAGAGAACAAAAAGATGCACTTTATTTTTTAACAAAGATCCCTTCAACATCCGTTATTTATTAGTCATATTTTCTCTTTAATTGTTATAAAGAAAATACTGAATCCTTTCAGTCTAATTTATAATACATATTACTTGCTTTATGACTTCAAAATGCTGTGAATTATATTTGAATCAATGGATTTCTTTAAGCTTGAAAGCCTTAAAAGTGGTGTTTTGGAATGTACAAGAATGTAAAAGTATGTCCATTGTTCAATTTATTCATGCAAGATAATTATTTATGCTACAAATATGAACTATATCATTACTTGTTAAGAGCAGCTGGCAGTTTATAAAAACTAATTCTGCATGTAAGATTAAAAAGGTTTAGATGAAAACCAGCCAAATTCGTAATTTGTGATGTGGTTTTCTTTTTTTTAAATAGGAAGTAAATGAAAACTCTCTGAAGAGGTTAAATGGCTACTTGGAGAATCTTCAGAAGCCAGGATTTCGCTCCTTTAAGCCAACTCAGCTTACTTTTTATGTAAGAGAAAGAGAACCAAACTCTTCTAATGTTCAAGAATCCTTCAGTGCTTCAGGTGCTTTGATGTCGTGCAGAATGTATCTTCCTGTGTTTAAAATTTGTCAGATTTAGCCCTGTGCAGTCATCATGACTTTTCAACTGGATAAAATCCTGTCAAACCATGAAAAGATGTATTAGATCAGACAGCTAAGACCATCCCAAGTAATTAAACATCTTAGGCTTTAAAAAGCATTGAAAGAATGAGAAATACAAAGTTGAGGTCAAGTTACAGTATTAGGAAGTGAAAAACATAGGTTGATGTAGGTGCTAGTTTTTCTGCTTTTAATACCACTGTCGTGTTTAACTGGAACAACAGTTGGGTCCTCGTTTTCATTGCAGATAATGTACAATACACAATATCATGGTGCTTGTAGGATCAGTAAGAACTTATTCTGTAAGCAGAAGTTGTATAATACCTGATGCTTTAATTTACCACATTGTCTCTTAGCCTTGAGACTACAGAAAATATTGCCGAGTTGAGGATATTGGTTTTGATTAATTTTATTCTACATATTTGTCTCTGATGTACCAATATGCCGTATCTAACAGGTGAATTTTTTCTGTATCCTGCTAGTCAAAACACTTGAGCAAATTATGAGAGACCCTAGTGCTAGAAAACAAAATAGTAGCATTATGTCCAGTCTACATCCCAGTTTAACTGGCAGCAGTGTTTTGCTCTTGAGTTTAATACTTGCTTGCTTTCTAATGGGGTAGTTAGGCCCAGTAGCTAAATGACTGGACTTAGTTTTAGCCAGCGTGCAAGTGTGATGGTTTGTTCTAAAGCTTCTGTTCATAGCTTGTGAAGAGCTGTTGTCGTACTGCATTTCTACATTAAATTATATGCAAAGTGATGATCAGTAATAGTGTGAATTGTGTAGAGCTGCTGGACAAACCTTCCACTGCTAAAGCAAAAGCATCCTTTTTTGGGTTACGCTGCATCTGTGGCTAGGTTTCCAACTTGTCCAATGATTCAGATAGTTAAGCTTTATTTATATTTTTGGACACATAACGGTTTTAAAGGTTAAACTGTACATGAATTTTGCAGTGAGTATTGAAATAACAATATCATAATAATTTCCAACTATCTACACCTTGTCTGAGTTCTTGTAAGAGAAATGTGAATGCATTTAAAATAATTTTAATGAAATAATACTAATTTTGTGGGACTTGTATTTTATAGGATTTCGAGCAGTCAGTTTTACATTACGTACTAGGGATCTCCTGAGCACAGTATTAGATATTCTCAACTCCTGCAGTTTATCTACGGAGCACGTTCAAAGTTTGAATGTGAACACTCAGCCCCACAAGGAAGCGAAAAGCACACTGAACAGACCTATCAAATGGGATAAGACTTATTATTCATTTACTGGATTCAAGGATCCTGAGGAGGAACTAGAACAAGCCCAGAGAGTGGAAACAACTTTAATGTATGTAAGGCTTTTATTTAACTGATGTTTTGTAACCTAAATTGGTCTTATTCTAATGCTGTTTTTTTTTTTTTAAAGGCAGTCAATAAACATGCTGAACAATACAAAACTTTTTTGTCCAGCATGTAATTCTGTCATGTTTTTTATAATTAAAGAGAGTTCAAATGAGCTCCTGGGATAACAGTAATGCCAGCTAAGTCAAGGCATTCTTGTCTCTTTGCCCAGCATTCATGTTTGGTCAATCTAGTTTTGGTTGATCTAGTTTTTCAGTTTTGTGGAATATTGGTGGCAATTCAGATGGAGGCAGAGGTTCCACTTGTTCCAAATAGCTCTTTATATCTTACAGGACTTCTGTAACACAAAACTATGAAGCTGTTGACTTTGTTGTTAGTATTTCATTATCACGCTCTGTTGGAGGTGGGGAGAGAGAATACATGAAAACTAGGGTTAGAATGTTTTAATTTGCCAGATACCTTTTGTGCCTCTGATTTGTTCTTCAGCATACCAACCTTAATATTTAAATTGACGCAATTACAAATACTGCACTTTTTATTAAATGCAGTGTGTTGTGTATTAGAAGTTGGTTGTTTATAAACTCTGTATGTGCTTATTTGGGGAAAGGGTGAAAAATATGGACTTTAAAAACTTTAGATAACTATGACACTTAGGTGCCATTTGAAATAAATGGGGAACTGTGATGATGGTATCTTCAGTGCAAAGAATCCCATTGTCTTGCCTAGCACCTTGCAGATAAAATCTCCTATAATATATGCTTCTGTAAAACACTTAACGGAGGTTTAACATACTAGAGAGTATTTTTACTTATTTTCACATGTTTACAAGAAATGCCATGAACAGTTACATATTAACAGTCTAGTTTTAATACCTAGCTATTTGGCATTTGGCCTCTCTTTTGCTTCTGAGCTTGAATTTTTTTCACTTAGAATACAGTATGAGAATGGAAGTATTTGTTTGTAAAAATAAGAACATAAAAATAAGTTTATGCTATGAACAAAGGCTCAATCTCTTAGAGTAGCTTTTTCCTAGAAATAGAATGATCTATTTATTGGAAGTTTTAGATGTACTCCATGAGTCATGTTTGCCTGGTGGTGATTACTGACAGAAGAACTGTAAAACTTTGACCTGTTTAATCTATGTTCATCCCAGCTCTGTAGGAGTTACCTAACTTGGCCCTTTAGTACCACCTCCCTTATTTGATAGTCTATTATGATCACTTTGGTTGGGGTTTTTTTTTTACAGACACATGTGGGAATTTCTTCCATTTAAGCACTAAATTCTGAAGCTGCCCCCCTAAATCTCATTAATCTGCTCCTCCACACCTTTCATACCTTTCAGAGTCTTACGGTTTTAACGCTGTCAGTGTCTTTTGTTTCAATTTGATTCGCCAGTCCCCCTGAAGACATTAAGTGCCAGGTTTTCCATTTTAGATATCTTAAGGTGAAGCATTTAGCAATTTCATTTTCTGTCCTCTACCTTTAAAAAATCCCTTTACCTGGTAACTTGAAATAGAACATTAATGTTAACAGTAAGAATTCAGTTAGTTGTACTGTTTGCATGAAAGATCATATAGCATGCCTCTACTGTTGGGTTTTTTTCCTCCTCTTTCAGATCCTGGCTAGATGATAATGAAGCAAGTGCAGTAAAAAAGCTGAAAAAGAGTTTGCCACTTAGAAAAGAGCTAGAACGTTTAAAATTTGAACTCTCTCATCAACTCCAGCTCTCAGATATCAGGTAATAAATTAGATCAGTTGGACTTGCATTAAGACAGCCAAAGCAAGGAAGTGTTGTATAATATTATGCATGAGCTAATTTAAAGGCTTATTCCAAAACAGCTTTATTTCATATATGTAAAAGTGTTACTGCACTGAGTAAGATTTTTCCAGAATAATTCTACTGGGACAAAAGTTCCCTGTTACAATCTGCTCAAAAAGACATTAGTTGTAACTAGTAATGTAGGCTCCAGTTGAGGCAAATACATAAGCATTTAAAGTAGGACCTGTACATATGCGTTAGTTTGGGTTGGATACAGTTGCTTTTCTTAAATTCAAGTTGATATCTACAAAGGCAAGTAGATGGGCAGTGAAATGCAGCTTTGCACATGGTACACATTGACATCCTGTGAAGGCTTAATAAAAATGTTGTTCTTTCTAGTCTCTTGTTTCGCACACTCCAGAGAAGGAGGATATTTGTTTGCTTGAAAGGGCCGAGTACAGTTGGTGACTTTGATTCATCAGAATATTTTTCAGAAAACAGTCTTCAGTATTAAATGCGTAGGTTTGGTTTTATTCATGGCTTATATTTAATTTTCTTACAGTTCATGCTTTTAAAATACACCAAAACTATTGTGTTCCATGAAGTGTAATTAACCTTCCAAGAGTTGTGTTACCGTAATTCAGAAAAGAATGTGTCAGGAATCTGGCAAGCATCTTAATAAGAAACTGCTACTTGTGATCCTACAGCCTAACGCTAGTGTTTGGAGGTTTGCTAAACAACAGGGTCATTGGCTTTATTCCTTGTATAAGTTTAGGACAACTGAAGAGAATGTAGGATCTGTAAGCCACCTTTTTATATGCTTGTTTGGTGCTACTGAAAGCAGAGTGATACCGGTAGGTAACAGTAAATAGTTACTAGAATTACTTGCATTATAATAGATTGAATTGCCTCATAAGTGCTGTGGCATATTCCCATCCTCTGCATCCCAGCATGGCTTTTTGCCTGTTAGATTTTGCTAAATGAGATGATGTGGGTTGACCCCAGCCAGCAGCTAAGCACCCACACAGCTGCTTGCTCATACAGCCCCAGCGAGATGGGAGGAAGAGAACAAGAAAAGCAAGAAAACTCGTGGATCAAGGTAGAAGTTTAATAGGTGAAGTGAAGCAAAGCTGTGTGTTCAAGGAAAAGGCGTAATTTGTTCACTACTCTCTGTCGGCAGGCAGATGTTCAGCTGCTTCTGGAAAGCAGCACCTCAGCATGTGTTATGATTGCTTGGGTAGACAAGTGTCACAACCATGAAGGTCCCCCCCTTTCTTATCCTTTCCCTGAGCATTAATTGCTGCGCACAGTGTTACATGGTGTGGACTATCCCTTTGGTCACTTGGAGTCACCTGTCTTGGCTGTGTCCCATCCCAGCTTTGTGCCCACGCGAGCCTACTCGCTGATGGGGACAGAGTGGGGGGAAAAAGAGAAAACCTAGACACTCTGCCAGCACTGCACAATATCCAAGGGATTGGTGTGTTATCAGCACTTTTACTAAAAAATCCAAAACACAGGGGTGCTATGAAGAAAATAAACTCCATCCTAGCCAGACCAGTACAATAAGGGAATGGTACTTTACCATTATGAGACAATTTTATATCAGCTAGAAGTTTGTAAAAGAATGTAATTTTCAACACAGTGGGACAACTTTGCAATTTCACTGCTTTTTGAAATTTAATTAATAGTTTGAACTGTCTGTGGTGGAAGAGATGTCAAAACTATGTATATTAAAGGTCCTTATATACAGTATTTATTCCTCTAGACAAACATTTCACAGTTACAAACAGAAACTGCGTTGCCACATGACTGAACCAAATACTGGGTTGTCTGTTGCTATTTACTTGCTAACCCCTTCTTACTGGGGGAGAGATTTGCAAGTTCTGTTCTGCCTACCAGGTTTTATATTTATTTTTCCGATATCTGGTTTATTCTTTTTTTGTTTTGTTTTGGCTCTAACTGTAACAGAGACTGTGGAATTTTATTTAGGCTTTTATGTGTTAAAATAGGATATGACACTGACAGCTTTTCAGTAGGCCTTTGTTTTTATTTTGATGATGTTTGAGTTATTTTTGTTGTTTTTTTGTAATAATGCTGAGAATGAAGTGCTTTCAATTGTATTTTTATTTAGGTGGCAGAGAAGCTGGGGTATTGCTCACCGCTGTAGCCAGCTACACAGTCTAGGTCGCTTAGTCCGACAGAGACCTGAAGTATTAAAGAATGTTAAAGGTATTTCTGTTGCTTGTTTCATATATCCTAATATAGTATTGATTCAAAAATGAGCGTGAGTCTTCTGTAACAAGGGAGTTCTAGTGGTTTTCATGAATGCTTTTGAAAACTGAAAAAAAAAATGCCAGGCTTACTGAAAAGCTGGTGAGAACTTACATTTTAAGCTACTGGGTATTTTTTAAAGTGACCTTTCCTTACCGTATATTTGCTACAGTCAGCTTCTATTTTACTTAATAAATGCAAACTGAGTGAGTTGAAGGCACTGCACTTAATACTAACAGTGAAAGTAAAAAATGCAGACTGAATCTCTGAAAGGGTGGAGGTAGGAATAGATTGTTAGCCATGGTAGATTCAAGACAAAAATGCTAAGAGCTCTGTAAAGAGCCAATATAAGGAGTACTTATTAGAATACCTTTAAAATCATATTGTCTTCTCCTACCATGCATGTTCCATAAAATACCTGTTTTGAAGACTGTATCTTCTCAGGAAAACTAAAATATTCTGTAAACCTGACCTACCATTCTTCTCATACAGCTGTTTGTTCTAATTGTAACTCCACATTTTATGCCTGTCTGCAGATACTCAGTTTTGAGCAGCTAATCCTTTGTCAAAAGACAGAGTGGGTAGGACAGTAAGTAGTAGTTTTAAACTGTATCAGGTTTCAAATTAATTTCTTTACCTAGCATGCTAAGGATTTAAAGTGCTAGAGAAGTGTGTCTTGTGAACCTGTTGTAGTCTCCATCTTCTACAAGTATATTGGCTATTATTAAAGATCTTCAGTAATTACACAGATACAATTGATCTTGCCTTGGGGTACAAGGATGCACTAGATGCCTTAAAGTCAGTGTAGCCCTTTCTTAAGGATTTTGGAAAACTGATTTCTGAGAGCAGGAGCTTATATTTAAGCCTTGTCTTATACATTAATACATCCCACTGAAGACTTTTGTGGAAGCTTTTGAAAAATAATTGTCTGCTTTTACCCTAAAGAATTCTGGAGAATCTTTGTACTTCACTTTAAATTAAAAAAAAATTCATTTGTCCTCCCAAAAATAAGCCTATTACCCTTTTATGTTGTGTCTATTCTTCCTAAAAAAAAAAAACAAAAACCCTAATGTGAAGGCCCTTCTCGCGGCTTGTATATTGCAGGGAGTTCTGTGGAAGTAGTATTGAGTGGCTGTGCTAATAGTTCTTTGACCAACGCTTATCTTTGTGATAGATACTTTAGGCATATATTTCCTATTGTATACACGATTTGTGCAGATTCTTTGAATATGCTGTCTGCTGAGATTTTCTCTTATTTTAAAAGTAATCTTTGTAAGAAGAAGGTCCAGTTAGCTAAAAATCTATCAAGTTTAAACAAGGAGAAGGCAAATGCTAGGTAAGGTTTGTATGAAAAAAAAATCCTGAACTCGAGTTTTCAAGAATCACTCTTTCAAATCTTGTGAATAATGAAAGCACCTGCTCGTGCATGTTTGTGCTGTAGAAATGTTTTGCTTGTGACATTTTAGTAGCATATTTCAGCCTAAGTAATTGTGAGAATAATTGCAATAACTCAAATTAGCAAAGAGCTTTGTTCAATCTTTAGGGCGCACGGTGGTATTCACAGACCGTTCAGGTATGAGTGCAGCAGGCCACATAATGCTGGGGACCATGGACGTTCACCATCACTGGACCAAAGTAAGAAGATTTGAAAGTAAATGATAATGCCTCTTTTCATGCCATCTTTTTTTAAACTGTAACCAGAATATTAATTGGTGCAGATAACTGATGAGTAATTTAAAGCAAACACATAGCTACTATGTTTAGCACAACTTTGTACATTGCATTCTAAATTTAATCCTGTTACTAACAACAATCTTTGTTAGATCATTACTGCTGCTTTCACTAAGATATCAGTCCTACCCCTGGTTAGATATAAAGAAAACAAATTTGTTACGCAGTGTTCCAGTCTATGCAATGAGCACTAGCAGAATATTTAATTTTCCATGAAGAGCTCATTCCCATGAAGAATTTAGGAATTTTATTTAGATTTGTTGTTAAAACAGGATTTAAAGGGAGTGTGAAGTGGTCATTTTGGTCAATGGCTGCTAACCAACCCTGTCACTCCACTTTGTTCTTTTAGGCAGATAATGTGGATGTTGCGGAAATTTGTCTTTAGTGACAGATTCTGCTGCTGCTTGTGTAAAGTTCAGAGTTAACAAGCTTTCTGGCATGCCAAATGATGAAGTATTATATGCAAAGAACCACAAAATATGTAGCAATATCAGCACGTCACTTAAGGAAATTTTCTTGAATCTTGGTTACTGAAATGTTATTGATAATTCTATCAAAAAGTATTTCTTTATAACTGAGATAATCAGTAGAATTTCATAGTTGGGAATATGGCTGGAATACCAGAATACTCCAGATACACGAAATCTAACAGTCCAAATCTTTCTGTGGTGGTGGTTTGAATTTTTGCCTATATATGTTTCACTGAGGGAGAAAACAAACTATGATTTGTTAATGTGAGTGATTTACAAAGAACTGAAAAATGAGAATTTAATGCAAAACTTTCTACTCTGAGATTTGTGAGTGTTGATAGTCATTGAAATAAAAGTGTTGTTCTGATTAATACTAAAAAACCCACTCTCTTCCTTGACAAGAGAAATGCTTCCTCTTTCTAACTTCTGCCAAGGGGTTTTCTGAAGGAGTCATATGCACAAAGGATTGTGCAGATGGGACAATGTGTGGAGTTGGTTGTGGTGATGGTATTTGCTTTGGAAGACAGATGAGAGATATGTATTTGAACCTGAAATCAAGGGCACTTCATTTCAAAATGCACTGAAGATCATGTTAAGTGATACAGAGAAAAAGTCAGTGAAAATTTTCATGAGATTGGTTAGCCACTTGGTTTTTAGGGAGCAGAATTTTTTTGTCCAATTCTAACCCATTTTAGAGAGCAATCCTAAGTGCTAGTACTTTTGTTACTAATTATTAGAAAAAGGAAGCAGTAAAATAGTGTCCAAGTCAGTCTGTAGAATGCTTGGTCAGAGGCACGGTATTTAGAGGATTTTTGCGGTTTTTCTCTGTAACAAATGGAAATGCTGAACCAGTAGATTTTATTGTAGCAAAAGCTTTTCTGATTCTGCTGCTGTTTTGGCTTTCTAAAGAGATTATTCTGAAATCATTTGACTTGTTCCAGCAGCAGTATTTTTTTTGTATGGAAAACTGTGTTCTAGTTATAACTGGGTAGATGGTGAATAGTGACTTATTACTACAGACTTTCCTCTTTCACTTGTTGCTTTGTTCCAGGCTTCTCCATATCATACCTCCTGCATCTCAACTCACAAGTCTGGTCACTTCTTAATCTTTTCTGGTACAGGTTTTGTAAATTAGAGATCTGGTACCTTCCTCCTTTCTCCTCTCCCTTCAGACTCAAGACGAGCTAGTTTATTATCCAAACCCATGGAAAGAACTAGTTCCAGCTCTCTTTTTTGAGAATTGGTATAGATTAGGGTGGCAAAAACACTTTTGACTGTATGTGGTAGCGCTCTCTACCACTATAACTGTGGTGATAAACTTTTTATGTAGACCTCAGACTATAATTATTTTTTTTTAATCTTGGACTATTAATCTCTGTATATACAGAGAAAGAAGACATCCATCAGTCTTGTTACAGCCTTTTGGTGCCTTTATAGTATAAATACTGAAAATACTAACAAGCTTATTCCATTATATCTTGCCCCAAAATGTATATATTTTCTATTTCTGATTTTTACTATTCTTTGATTATTTTTTTCCTTTGGTTTCCATGCTTGCATTGTTAAGAGTCTCTTCTTTTAGAGCTTCATGTTATTTTTTTCATTCCTTTAAGTTAAGTTTTATGCTTTGTAACATAGGAAATGTTTGTCTGTGTGCACAGATTTTTGAGAGATTGCCAAATTATTATAAACTTCAAAAAAGGCTGCTGTTCTTGGAAGATCGGATAAGCCAACTTCTGGGAGGCATACAAGTAATATATATTGAAGAACTGCAACCCCTGTTGACTCTAGAAGAGTACTACGAGACTCTGGACTCTTTCTATAATAAATTATGTGACAGTAGACTACCTTTTCATCCTCGCAGTCTGCGAGGCTTGCAAATGATTCTGGAAAGGTAGGTATTTGCAGGAAAGTTTTCTTCCTTTTGGAGCTTTTACTCGTTGTTGTTGTTGTTACACTGATTATTGCTCTTACTAAGAAGAAAACAAATATCTCAAATTTTCTTTATGTCAAAGTCTTTTTGTTTCTAAAAGTTTTAAATGCCTTTGGGTTAAGAAGGAATCAGATTGAAGAAAATTGTGCTTATTTCATTGAAGTTAGAGTCAAAGTTCTGTCTTTATCTTACAGCATTGTGCTGGATTAAATCAAAGGTTTTTTGCTGTCAGGTCAATACTCAGCTGTGTATGATGGTGCTGCTGCTTATATTTTTTGAGTATTGTTGACAGTTGCTTTTGAAATGGAATTTTAAAAAAGCTTTATGTATGATGCTTCTCTCTTCTCATGAACCAAACTTGATTAATTTTTTACCAATTATTCTGATTGTGATTAATTGATATTCTTTTATCTTAATAATTCATTCTGAAAGTAATTCATGAAAACACATTAAAAAAAAAAGATACCTTGTTTTTTTACTTCCATTGTGTTTCATTAGTGACAGGTATGCACCAAGCTTACATGAATTTGGACACTTTATGATACCGACAGTCTGTGATCCAGCAACGCTTCAATGGTTTATTTTTGCCAAAGCACAGGAAGCAAGAGAGAATCTGAAAAGAAAGGAGGAGTAAGTGGTGATGTGACTCAATTCATTTAGCTCCGGAAAAACTTTGCATGCCATATGTTTTATTTGTAGGAGGAGGAGAACTTTGAAGAATGTGTTCATGGTCTTTTGGTGGAAAAAACTTTTGCTTATAAAACGGAACTTTACCCATCAGCTTTACTAAGTTAAAACTTTCAGTGTTCAGTGAACACAGTTAGAAAATACCTATCCTTCACCTTGTAGAAACAGTTGTACTTTATTCGTAAATAGATCTTTGCTTACAAGACAAAATTACATAATTTTTTTACAATTACTTCCCCAAAGGAGAGGTGTTTTGTTTTTTTTTTTTAAGGAAGAGACCATTTTATTGAATAAGAAAAGCAATAAACTTCTATTAATGTTACTTACATTGTGAAAAGAAAACAGTAGAATCTAAACTAAAAATAACTGAGACCAACTAGAGAATTCTTATTTCTAAGTGTTTGTCAGTTAGGTGAGGAAAAGGTTAGTAAGCACTTTAAAAAAAAAAAAAAAAATTGAGGTAGAAAGATGAGAGAAATACCTCGTTGGTACTCTTTCTCTCGTTGGTAACTCTTTCACAGATGTGAGTGAGATGAGAGAGGTGAAAATAGTGAGTCCTAGTAGCATACTTAAATTTACAGTTCTGGTGGACTTAATATTTCTTCTTAACCTTCTATGTTGTATATGTCTTTGAGGATTAAAAGCATGAAGTAGAGATACTTGTTTTATTTTGACTAAAATACTGTGATAGATAACTTGGTGTTACTGTCCTTTTAGAGGTTGTTACTGCAAGTTTTTCTGCTTTGGAAAGCTTTTAATGAATTGTTGAAATGTCACAGTGTCATGAGTGTATACATGATGTTCTAGATCCAGATTTTTTTTTGTGAAGGTTATTTCAGGCATGAGTCTTACTGAAGTCTTTATGGTTTTAGCTCTGTTAAGATCTGATTGCTTGGGAGGATGTATTTTGGAGGTAGACTTTGGTAAAAGATAGAGGTTTGTTGGAATTTTTCCATAACCCTAGTCCAGCTTTGAAGTTAGATTATTTTTGCCATGCAAGTTATAACTGCTGAATAGCTCTCTATGTAGCTGTCCATATGTGACAGCTGGGAAAGTATTATCTGTAGAGTTTGGGAGGGATGCTGTAGCAAATTATGCCTATGCATCTGGGTAACTCACTCTCTCACGCTACCCCACATTATAAAGACAGTAATCCAGGAAAAATGTGGGGCTCCCCTCAGAGTGTAAGCAGCTGTGTTGTAAGATTGTAAGAACTAAGCTAAATATCTCAGCTCTTCTGTTGTGTATTGCATGATTGCTGATTTGTATAAAATAGTAAAGAAATAACTATACTGTGCCGTATCAAGGGTCTGTCCCCATCATCCATTAGCTTGCAGAAAGGCTCTGTGAATGGGGCAAAAAATACACTGAGTTTTTTTTACTCTGTACTCCTTCCCAGTTTCTGACTGACTGCACTCAAGAAAATACTTAAAGCTGGAAACATTATCTGATGTTGAGAACATTCAGTAGATCCCTTTTTTCCCCCCCTTCTTAATTGTCTAATTATTTTTTGAGTCAATTTATACTTTGTGGCCCCAAATTATCCCATCGCAGCAAATTCCACAGTTGAATTACGTATACAGCACATGTATATGAAGGAGGGAAGAGGTGTTCTTTGTTTTGTAGACCCACAGCCTGATGATTTCATCTGTCATTCTCTTGTTTTTGTGCTGTAGGAAATACAAAACAGTCATTCTGTATTTATCACCTCTACTTTTATTTTGTGGATATGTCACATTTCCCCTTAGTCGTCATCTTATTGAAGCTGAAAACTGCTGATTTTCCCGAGCCTTCTGTGGTTGTTAAAGGGGCACTGAGATAAAATTTGGATTTACTTTGCACATGCAGATGAATGTTTACATGCAGTAAATAGCATAGCGTAGCTGGAATTCTGAATAACCTGATGCACTAGGGAGTCCAAATGCTGCTGCTCTAGAAAATTGTCTTATCTGTGTGGATAATGTCAGTCTTTCAGTAATGCAGGATTTCGTATGAATCTACTTCTTATTCCCTTGCTTTTGTAAAGTACCAGTTTTGTATTGTGATAGAGGTGTAAACCTCCTTGTGGAAGTGACTAAAAAACCTGCAGGTCTCACCATGTGCAGCTAACCATCTATATTTCATGGGAGCCTGAGGTTTCACAGAACAGGAAAGCTTGGTGCTCAGGTAGTAGAGAATGTGCTCGGGAGGGTGGTGTGAGTATGGTCAGTAGAGAGGGCACGTTCGCTCCAGGTTAACTCAGTGGCTCGGTTCATCCCTGACTGCCAGAGCTGGGCTGGGCTCTCGTAGAGCAGTCTGAGTGCCCCAGCACAGTGTAGTGCCATGCAAGTGCATGGAGATC
>NW_010555336.1:0-12736 GCF_000687285.1 Phaethon lepturus | reverse complement strand
GTGAAAGGGGTGGTATTGAGTCCCTACCATAGTGTTTTTACGTGAGTCAAATAGTCTCAGTAGCCGTGTCCGTGCTTAGCTCGGGCAGATTCACATCCCAGTGGCTCTGCAAATGTGCTGCTGCTTTGTAGCTCCTCCCCTACAACACAGGGTCTGTGTTGTACGGCAGCAATGGTGCTGTTTCTATAACCAAGCTGGCTCTGGAAGAAGTATAGCGATGCTAATGTGGCACAGTGCCTGAGCTAGTAAGGCTTGCTGAACCTGAACTGTGTCTGCATCAGATGATCCACAGTGCCTGTGACTCTTAATTCTGCATATTAACTTTATTTCTGAGTAGCTTGAGTTTGCCGTGTGGTGTCTTACCACTCTTTGTCTGTGGTGAATGGAAAAAATCATCTGTGAGCACTGAATTCTATGTTCCATATACTTTGTGCAATTAGTAAGTTATTAACACATTTAAAATGCATCAGGTGACTGTTACCTGTCATCCATTGTTTTTGATGACATACAGAGTCATGGTCTTAGTTGACAGATTAGTTACTAACATTTTATCTTTAAAGCTTACACTTTCAGTTATTGAAGTACTTCTGTCTCTTGCATTAAAAGTGGAGCCTCACAGGATTTTTAGTTTTGTATTTTTCCTTGTTACCTTGTGAGCAAAAGAAATGTCATGGTGTAGGCTTTCGAATGTGACTCCGCGTAGGCATGCTGTTGCCCATAGTCAAGGAAGCACCTTCAGTCTAGCCTCTGAGGTAGACATGGGTATCAACCTGCACAAAAGTCTTAGCTGTACCATAACTATACATGAAGTGACACCTTTGTTTACATGCATATAATGTACAAATATATTTATTTGAAAGTTTTTTCTAAGAGGTTAAGTTCTAATTTTGTCACTCTATGTTGTCTTCATTTGCTAGGATGATGATTACAGAGAAAGAGCTAATTGATACTTCCACTGAAAAATTTTCTTTGGATCGGCTGTATAAGGAACCCAGCGTTTCCAGTGCACAGATGATAGATTGTTGTAAGCGACTGCTAGAAGAATCGTTGCCGTACCTACAAGGCATGCACCTTTGCATTTCGCATTTCTACTCTGTGCTGCAGGATGGAGACCTGTGTATACCTTGGAACTGGAAAAACTGAGGACATATCTGATAATCAGATGAATTGTTTATTTTCTGTAAGAGGCTATAAATATGAATGTTTTTAAGAGTAAATTATTTAAATCTGTATTTTGATATCAGTATGCAACCCACAGATTTTCTTCTAACTGCTGCTCAAAAAGGATTGGAGTCCTAGACAATTTGCACAATGCGCAGTATTGACAGTTCTCGGAAAAACATCTGTACCTTCTCCATACTACTGTAGGAGTCCCAATGTATGGTAGCAGTTGTGAAACCGCGTTTTTGTAGTGAATTATGAAAACATATTAAACTGCGAGTCTGCAAAAATGTGCATGTGTATTTTTAATATACATGAATATTGCCAGGTACATATGACTCAAATCAGATATTGCATGCCATCTTAAGGGATTCACTGAATGCAGAAGTCGAGTACATAAGTTATCTGGTGGCAATATAGGCATTTCATATTGCTACCTCTTACTGAACTAAAAACAAAAAAGACAAAGGAAAAAAATCACAGTATTTCTACTTTGCAGAAGAAAGCAGTACATTAAATTGGTCTCTACAGTAGTGTTTCATATGCTCGTCCGATATTGTTGCCTTAGAATTTCAAAATATGCCAGTTTTACTGTCTGCAGTTACTTTAAAAAAGGAGTTGTCCTTCGCTTTTTGTTTTCTGACATTTGCTCCATAAATACAGACAATCCTCTTGACGTACACTGTAACAGATTCCAAATCCCATTCACAACACTTAAAACCTGAGTAGTTTAATGTGACAACTAAGGAAAAGAAGCATTGATTTGTGTGGGATTGTCTGCAGGAGTAAGTACTTCTCAGTGAGAGCAAGGAGTTGGCCGTAAGGCAAACGTGGATCTTTGCTGGTACTTTATTCCTCGAAAAAAAATGAATTAAAGTGTGAACTTATGTAAATGCTTTTTCATTGTAATACATGCCAAGATGCATTTTTTATTTGGGTTACTACTTTGCAAAATATCCTTTGAGAAGAACCAATTGCTTAATGTTTCTGCACTTGAATTCACCGATAACAACTGGCAAAAAAAAAAAGGAGTTGTCAAATGCTTACTTGCTTTGTATTTGTATTAAGCAGGGAAATTGTTGTGGTTCTCTGTTTTCCCCTGTTAAAAGGCAAGGTGTCAAGTTGTTGATTGTGTTGCCAAACTTAAAAGGCCTCTCTGTGATCTCAAACGTGTCTGTTTTAAAACATTGAGACAGAAGTTGTGACTTTCTCAGGCCTTTAATTCAGCCAAATTACTAACAATTCCTGTATAGGTTCTGAAGACTGGTTGGTAGTTTCTTCGAAGTAGTTAACTTCCATTGCACGTTACTTCCCCTCGCTCCATCTAGCACTGTGGACGCTGTCCATGTCCCAGTTGTGCTGAGCAAGTGATCCAGTCCTGTTAGTTGTCACCCGGCAATATTCCCTGTAACAGCCCTTTGAAAGTTGGGTGTCTTCGGGAATAAAAGATGAGTGTAGTAATTTTTTTTTTTTTCTTACTTGAATTGAATGACCCCTTACAGGTCTTCAGGCAAGAAGCAGCTGTCCATTTTGACTGCAGAGGAGATAAAAAAAAAGGTGAGTAGGCTCCATCAAGAGCCTGATGTGATTTTATGAGGGCTGACACTCGTGTCACAGAAAGCAGTAGCTAGACCTAGGGACTTTCCCTCTGCTGCATGGAGGAGGAGGCA
Source organism: Phaethon lepturus (assembly GCF_000687285.1). Lineage (NCBI taxonomy): Eukaryota > Metazoa > Chordata > Aves > Phaethontiformes > Phaethontidae > Phaethon > Phaethon lepturus. The sequence continues at coordinate 9,905 of NW_010555336.1, read as the reverse complement.
TAAGCTATAAAGAGCCTTTATGAAACAGAGCCTGGAATGTTTCCACAAGTAAAATGGGGTAGTGGAGACCCTGACTTGGAATGGGGATTTGAGTAGGCAATGGCAAGCAAGAGGGAATGAGACTGAGTTTAAACATGGAAGCAGTAAAAATAGTTGCTGTTAAACATTTATTTCCAGTCTGGGATAGATCTGAAGATTCTCGCCATTCCTTCAAAGGGGAAGTAGCTAAAATCCTTCAGCAAATGCATCAGCCCTCAACGGGTGGCATGGCAGCCTGCTTTTCTGATGGTTTTCTCTAAGCTGGGGTCTCAAGTCTGTGCAATAAGCTGAAGAGTTCCAGTCCTGCTGCTATCCCACCAGAGAGATGGTCAGCTCAGGTGCCATGAGGGTGGTCCTTCCCTTTTCTGTTAGGTTTCGGGGTTTGTTTTCCTGAGTTCTGAAGGAGGTGCATGTCAAAAGTCTCTAAAACTGCTCAAAAGTTGAGCAGTATAAAAATCAAGGTTGCATAGAGGTCAGTAATTTGGCATGGTAAGGTCTGGGTCTTAAGAGTTATTTTGTAGTGTGCTTTTTACTGCAGAATGGTTGAGTTGACTTTACAGACATACGGGCATCCCAACATTTTTTAACATATTTAGAAAAGCAGTGGGGGAAAAAAAGGATAAACTTAATAGGTAGGTATTTACTTTGAGTTTGACATTTTGAAGTCTGTCCCAAAAGTAACAGAGAATTGTCCATTTAGATGTGTATGGGTTAAATCTGTCAATTATATTTTGCTTTCCAACATTCTTAATGAGGTGGGCATAAACAGTTTAGGACTCTGAAAGCCTTTTGTCACTACGGCAGGGTGGAAACGGACAATGATTTGAAACTTTTGTCTATTTTTAAACTGTGCAGAACACCTCCAATTCTGTTCAACAGACTGTGCTATCAGCTCATTGTGGAAATAGATTTGAATGAATATTAACACGTACTGTAGTTCTATTCAGTACAGAATTCTTGCTTGCTCTGTGGCCAACAACCAAAAACATGCTTGGTAGGAAGTTTCAAAAAGTGTTCTTGTTAAAAACAAAACCTAATACTAAATTAGGTGGAGTTGATCTCTTGCTGTTTTAATCATTATTGTTTGGCTTAGATTTGAGTTTTTCTCCTCCTGTTTAGAAATTTGCAATAAATGTTTGAAAGATAAGTAAGAATCTTTACCAGTGATCAAAGACTTGAAATGTGTGCTGGTCATCTGTCATGAGTCAATAAACCATGATGCCCAGATCGTGTCATTCAGCCTCTGAGAACGGTTTAGTATTATAGTGCAGCTGCCAGAAGGAAACTCAACACTAAATTCAATGCTAGAATAAAAGAGATGTGGACTTAAGACAAAATTTATCACCTTAACGAGTTATTTTGATGCTGTTTAATACTATGACCTTGAGATGCATGCATTGGCGAACAGCGGTTTCCATCTTGTCAGGTGTCGGCATAATGTGTCACAGTATCCGTTCTGTATGAACTCCAGTGCCACGGGCTCCTGCCTGTGTTTTAACAGCTTGATACGTGATTTTTATTATTTGAGCTGTGTATGAAAATTGTATGAAATTATGTGAAACAATGCCCATTTTGTCATTGTTCTTTCGGCTGTTTACTGCTGTGATACAGTCTTGGGGACTAATGGGCTTGTATTCATGTTTTGTAAGACATTCAAAATGTTGATATTGAATCTTGAGAAAGACTTAAAAATGGAAAATATTCCAGAAGATTAGAGCTGATGTATCAAAGCATATCCAAAATTCATCAGAACTTTTCACAGAGAACATAAATCTCATCTAGTTTGTGTACGTTACAGCTAAAAAAAAATTCCTGAGGAAACTGTGAAATTTTTAATTTAAATTTGTCATTCTGAGAATATAGTATTTCTCTGAACAGGGTTATCTCTCTGATTATTTGGACATATGCATGTACTGTATCTGTGTAGTACATGTGTCCAAAGATGAGACTTTCCTAATATTTCTTTATAAGCTTGACAGTATATGGATTTGTAACAAAGTTGGGCAAGTTGTTTTAAAAAAAAAAAAGGTTACCTATCTGAGGAAGAGAAAATATAGCTGTAACAACATTAATTTAAAACATTCAGAGATAGAGATCATGCTTTGCATATAAATACTAAAATAATTTGACTTAAAAATATGAGACTAAAAGCTGGCATCTCGATTCTGTGCATGGAAAAAATGTTGAGATACCTCCCTGGAAGGCCCTGTTAACACTACAGTATATACTGAAGTAACAGAAAAGTACTCTTGTTTTGCAGTTTGTCCTTTATACCCATATATTCCTTCCACAAAATGCTTAACTGCTGAATAATTTAGTACTTCTTTTTTGCTAAGTCCTCCAATGGGACGCTGTATGTCTAAGTAGCCGGATTGATTGATTACGATCTCAGTGATGTCTTTAAAACAAAAAAGCTTTTGAAGATATTTTATTTAGTAGAGATGAAATTTAATATTTTCTTGCCTGCTTTTACATTCTGAAAGTGTCTTTCCTGTGATCTTCTATTTCCATAGCTTTTGGCTATTGTGTGACTCCATATTTTAGCAAGTTTATTATTTAACCCTTTTGCTTTTCTTAATATGTTTACCAAAAGAGCACAGATTTAAATTGGCCCCATCTATGCTGTGGACTGTGCTAACTATAAACCCCCCAAACATGCCTTAAACTGAGCTGCTTAACCTCCTTGTAAACTTCCCTTGGATTTTAACAGGGAATAAGATTTTGGAAAAGTGAGGGTGGCCACCAGAGTTTGTGCCAAAGGTAATGGCTGCAACAGCATGAAATGATATCTAACATCGAAGTTAGATAAAAAGAGCAGGCTTATAATTTTCTTCTTAATTTAGTTCCAACACCCCTACCTAGCTGCTCGGCAGAGCAAAAGGCAATTTGATTTAACTTACGATAACAGTGAGTTTTAATTTCTTTTTGATTATTTCTCTTTAATCATCTGCTTTGTCATTCGATTTTTGTATGTTTTAGGGCCACGGTTGAGCAGTCAGCTAATGCCTGTGGTAGCTGTGTGCACCCTCTCTGTAATGGGATATTCTGGGACCATTTACTAAAAGCAGCAATCGGATGAGAACCTGATGTCCTCCCTCAAGACTGCTCTGTGATCTGGCGGCCACAGTTCAAGATCAAGGCGTTTCTTTGATAGTGCTTTGTCCAACCCACACGTCGTTTTACCCATCAGTTTGTCATGTTCCTGGGAACCTCTCGTTCTGGGTTGTTGGGGTTTTTTTTAAATCCCGTTTTTTTAATGGGATGTTTCAAGTTCATTGAATCAGTGGGTCATAGTTGGAGACCGAGTTTTTGAGTCCTGTTTGTGTTGTAATCCAAGGGCATGGGTAACTCCCGTTTTCAGCTTGCATTGATTTCAGACAGTCCATCAAGACAGAGCTGTAACTTCTACACAGTGACACAATGCAATAATTTAAGCGTAAATGCAAATCCCTCGATTTCACACTTAATTAAAATTACTAGAAAGTACTTAACAAGGAGCGCTACATCTAATTTGATTTCTCTCACCGATCTGCAGCCAGGGCAGTGTTGTACAAAGTCTGCACGACTTGGGGCTCACCCTGCTAGCAAGGATCTGCGACAGTGATGTTGGCTTGGAGAAGCAGAGCCACCAAGGGTGAGTCAATGCTGTCTTCATCAGGCCTGCCTATGCAGCCCCAAGGGAGGACATCTGGTCGCAGCAGCCTCTCTGGTGGGGTGGCCTCAGGAGCGCCGCTCATTTTAAAAAAAGAAAAAAACACAAAAAAAACCCAAAAGCAAACAAACTAACCTCCACAAAAACAAAAGTGAGGAATGGCCTTTCTGAAACTGCTACCTGGTCTTGCAGCAGTGTCAAGAGAGTAACAACTCTCAGTGTTATGAGACAATTTTCTGGTGCAGTTTTGCACATTTCAAATAAGGGAAGATCCCTGCCATCTTCAAAATGGACAATCCCTCTAGCCAGGTGATATTTAAACATGGGGCCATTGGTACATTGCACGATCAGAGGCACATTCCTCTCTGTTTAATCTTTGAGCTTGTGAGACCTTTCTCCAAAGGTCACAAAGCGTTAATCTAAATGTGACTAACCATTTCACAAAGGTTTTAGCAAGAGGGAATCTTGTCTTGGTTGGTATTTGTGTGATGTCTGGAATAGCTGGGTCTCTTGCACTCTGTAGTACCAACAAAAAAATCAAATTAATCAGAATTTAAAAGCCTGTATGGTTGCAAATGTGTTTTTGCTGCTCAGATCTTTGCTGTGGTGGTATGATGGACTTCGGAGGGAAGACAAGCTGTCCTGTAAATAGGCGTACGTAAATGTGTTCTGGCTTTAGCCAGGAATCCATGCTGAAGCCCAAGATCCCCCATCTCAATTTTGAGATGGTGAAAAATGGGTGAGACAAAAGTCTCTGCAGGTCTGAACCTCTTGTGGCCAAGATCAGGACTTAAAAAAAATATATAGATATATACGTTTTTCTCCCTACTGTATGGTTCTTTCCATCTTTGCTGGGTATGGAAACCGTAACTGTACTCTTCTGGCAAGAACCATGTTTCGTCTACAATTTATGCTCTGGTCTAAAAATGAGGAAAAGAAACAACAAGGTTAAGGATTGCTGCAGCTTGGCACTTACGGATTTTGCCCACCTCCTTCCTAATGCTGTTTGTCATGGACAACACTGAATGGCAGATCTTAAGAGCAGGTTCCATCTGAGATTTCTAGATATAATTTAGTAGCACATCACTACCTGGGTGGCAGCCCTTTGAAAGCCTTGGAGACTTTACTGCCTTTGCAGGTATCTTCAGATGTCTTCAACAAGTCCTAAAAGACCTTCTTAGCTCACAGGGCTCTCGTAGAAGCATTGAAACTTAATTATGTCTTAATTTGAAAAATCACTTGAGAAAAAACGCTCTTTCATCCAAGTAAAGCTGTATAAGGCTGTATAGTGAGTGTAGTGTGTCTGCATAGCTGGTTGGCTCTAGAAGTTTCTTCCGGAGAAAAGGAAGATAGGTATGTGTGTCTGGAATTTCTCCTTCATTGGGTTATTCTTGGTAGGTAAAAATGATAGACCAGTTTATTCTAAATGTCTGTGTTCAAAAGTGGTTAAGAAGAGAGCATGAAGGGATGGGGTGTTGAGTGCATCTGTGTCTTCCTCCTTCCTCTCCTCCATTTGTTGTCTCAAGTAGTGGTGCAGTTGGGCAAAAGCTTCTCCACCTTGAGTGAACATGGACCATTGGGTGCGATGGTGACAAGGAGTTTGTCAAGAAATTACAAACCAGGGTTTCCAAAACTGCTTTCTGTTTCTGATGAAATAAAAGCTTTTCTGGGTACAGGCTGTCACCCTCTGTCTTAAACCCTCATGCTCCACCATAGCGTTACAAAATGTACCCTACCTGCGTTTAAATACGTTCTAGCCTGCTGCTCATCTCAGTGATAGTCTGTAGAGATTCTGTACAAATATTGAGCCATCCATGGCATGGGATATTTGGTAACTCCTCTGTTCTTTTTTCAGTTTAAAGTTTGTGCTGGTTTTGTCATTCTTTCATTGTTGCCGCCTTTTCAATGTCCATTTATTCCAAAGATAAATCGGCCTTTCTTGAGGACAGAGTTAATATTAGGTGAAACACTATTATGCAGCGATTAATGGAAGCCGAGGCGCACTTAGCAATTACTCAAAATGGGCTGGATTTCCTAATGATTACTTTCTTCTGTACAAATTTATTTCGCAGACAACTTATTACACTGAATTCTTTTTGGGTAATGATTTTGTGAAACATTTTCAGCATCACCCTCAGGCACTAGCAGAAATTGCCTCCTCGCTGACCACATATGATAAATAACTGAAACAGAGAGGATCCTGCACGGACCCTGCACGCTTGAGGGGCCGGCACGGTTCCCAGCTGAAAGGAAAGTGACTGTGTAAGTGCGGAGGACTGCGCTGGAGAATTTGAGCGTTACCGTCATGCTGCATGGGTTAAAGTCATTGAATATGTCTTTAGGTAAGAGGCATAAACAATGACACGTGAAGTATAAATTGGAGTAGCTGTAAGTTCTCCTAATGTTTCCCTTTCTGCTTTATTAGTCATTGTAAACCTCCTGCTGCCCAGGTTATAACCTTGGGATTATTCTCTATACGATGAGCATATTTAGAGTGAAATTTTCTTTCCCATAACTTTAACCATAGCATGCGTTATTAAAAATTAATTTAATGGTCCCCTAGGATCCAACTCTGGAGGTAGCAAACAAGCGTCTCAGTTATATGTTGTCTTCAATTATTCATTAAGAACTATGGGGATTTTCTAGAACATATCTCTAGCAAAGCTCAAAGTTGTTCTCCTAATGCCAGCAACAAAGCTCTGCTACTTAGTTTAACAGAAATGGACGTGATTTCCCTGTTGGGTTTCTCTGTTTGAACTGTGTAATATTGCATTTAATAAAGTTTATTGCAAACATGACTTAGTATGAGAAAAATCCTGGTGGTGAGGCTAAAGCATCATTTAATTTTGAATGGACATTTTGCCAACAAGAATTTTAATATATCACCATGTGTGTAAGCATAATAAATAGTTTAACACACAAATTACACAGCATCAGTACGGATAATTTTCTTGTATGCTAGAGCTGTTTTCTCAGCAGTTTTCACTCCTGATTCAGTTTCTTCTATCTTCAGTGTTAAATCTTGTTTGGACTTCATAGTTGTTGCTGATTCCTTTTTTTTTTTTTTTTTTCAATTAAAGCAAACCTGTTTTCCTCAGAGAAACTGCTTAATTATGGAGTTGCCAGTGCTGCATCCTTGCTCTGGGAAAGGGTCTCATTCCACCTCTGCACCAGATGTACAGTTGCACAAATGTACAAGGGTCTATGGGAAGGGTGTATCTGGGAAAATGTCACCCATTTGAGAGCCAGAGTTGAATTCAGGGTGGTTAAAATACTGTAACCTCTTGCGTGGGTACTTGTTCCAGTATTTAATTTTCTTTTTCATTGTTGTGTTTCCTTAAACATACACTGTTAGCCATAAATAAACTTTCAAAAGTGTTCCAGGAGTGAGTTCCCAGTGGAGAATTACACCAGAGTTACCGTAAGTTAAATGGCCGCTTATAATGCTGTCACACTTGTGCTGACAAGCCCTTGTGTGGCTTCAGTGAAGCTGTTCCTGATTTACATTGCAGCTGATATGTTTTAAAATATTTCCCCATTCCTAAAGGATCGCATTGGAGTCTCTGTAATCCCTGTTGGATGCTTTGCATCCAGAAATCACTGTTCAAACAATAGTGTACCAAGTGTCCTGGATTTCTTTTTGCAGATTTTTAATCCCTGCTGTGAAGAGGTCAAATGCATAGATTTTGTGAAGAAAAAAATTTTTTTTTCCTTAACATCTTATTTTGAAGGGAAGAGCTTGCTTTCTCCCATAATTTTACTGCCCTAGCAGGAGGGCAGAGCACAGGGAGAGGTACATAGGGAGGAGCTAGATTGGTACAATTTTCAACGCAATTATAACTGAACTTTCAGCGTGCCTTTTCTCTCCCACTCCAAGAAGGTAGAGAAGAGAATACCGTACCACAAACCTCACACTGGCAAGCTCCCTCGGCAAAGGCAGGCACTGCTGTTGGCAACCTCGGCAGTTCCTTGACTCCGCGCTTTCGTCGCGCGGAGACGTGGCTTTCCCGCAGAATTCCTTTTGGAGAAAGGTCCTGGCCACTTGCGTTCCCAGTGGTGTGCTGCTTCCCGGCAGAAGAGCTTGCAATAGCGGAACGCTGAACCGAGCCCTTTCCCTTTGTGTCGGCTCTGGGTGTTTGCTGGCTGATACCTCCAAAACCAGCTCAGCTGCAGCCCCGCTGGTACGTGCCGTCACCCACCCCTTTCCCAGTGGGCGACTGGCGATGCTCTATTGCAGGCTCGAGGGGAGCGGATCCATTGCTGTCTTCATCCACGCAAAGGCAGGAGGGCTGGGTCAAGGGCAGGCTGCGGCCTCCCCCAGGAGCTGGGGGGAACCCCGAGCCCTTAGAGGTAATGCCATATGGTTCCTGGCTGACTTGCTTAGGTGGATTTGCTGGGAGAAGCTCGGGCTTTCCGGACCCCTATTTTCTCTGATAACCCAGATTCGTATTTGACATCAGTATGGTGCGAGACAACCACCACCTCCCATGTGCATATTTTTTAAATTGGGAAGGAGTTTTTAATCCTCCTGGGCAGGCTCTGTCCCTTCCAACTTTGGAAATGCTCCTGCCCTTAGGATAGGGACACTTTCCACCTCCTGGGATGGTAAGCATCCTACTAATGATAGCTCCCGTACTCACCTTGCTTGTGGCTAATTGGTTAACCCATTTTGAGATGACCACGCCATTTTTAGACCCAGTGGGAGCATCCAAAGTTCTGCTTTTCCGCACACACACTTTACAGACGTGCCTTTGTGTTCTAGGCACGCGTGAAGAGACGCGTATTTCTTTGCTGATCGCGCCTTGCAAAGCCGCGCGGCGGGGGCAACGCATGCGTGCAGCGCGCTGCTTCACTCAAGGCGAGGAAAGCCGCTGGCTTAAGGGAACACCTGGGCGGGTCCCTGCGTACACCCCGCCTATGATTTTTTTTAAATAGTTGGATCCTCTGCTAAATTTCCAGCAAGCCGAAGGTGAATGATGGTGTTATGTGATACAGCAGCTCAACAGTCCAGCAGGCTCCAGCCCCGAGCCGGAGGGAAGGGCTGGGAGTACAGAGGTTGGGCTGGGACCGTGGGGACCCCCGGTCTTCCTCCCCCGGCACCGCCTCCGTTCTTGCTGCACGGGGAAGGTTTTGATGCATGTCATTGCATCATGCTCTCATGCGGGAGATTCGTGCCTATTATTGGATTTCTCAGTCTCCGTCATCTCTGCCACCTCCAGGAACAGCACGAGCCAGCATCTGAAAGACCCGTTGGTCTGCACAGAAAGATCAAGAAAGCAAAGGCATTGCCGGCAGTTTCTGACCATCATTCAGGTCGTGAGCTCTGGGCAGAAACAGTGCTTGGTCCTGTGACATACGTGTGGTGGAGACCAGGTAAGGATCAGAGTCCGTCTGCAGGACTTGCGGAGCCCTCGGCGAGAGGAGAGCGTTTCAGTCGTCCCTGCAGCGGTTGGTTTGTGGGTCCCCTCCGGACAGCCTGGCTGTTGGGGACAGTGCTGCTTGCGGGTCACATTGGTCATCTGCAATTGGGATGCTACACCTGATGTTACATCTGCTGCTGCTGAGGGCCACGGGCCAGCGTGGGGAGCTCGGGACCCACGGTGAGTGGGTATGTCCCAGTGGGGCGAGGGGCTGGCTGGTGCGAAACCTCTCTCCATCGCCGAGGCTCGGCGCATGGGGGAAAACGCTTGTCCTCTGTGGGGAGCCTGTGGGGAGATGGAGGCTCCACCTGTGGAAAGATGGAGGCTGCCTGGAGGTGCGGCAAGGGCCACCGCGGGCAGGGAGGCTGGAGGCAGCTGCTTTGCACCGCGCCATGTGGGCAGGAGAACTGCAGCCCCGACGAAGCCGGGGGCTGTGGACCAGTTCCCTGCCAGCGTGATCCGGGGTGGCCGGGCTCCTCCGGCTCGCCTCCTGTAAAAGCCGTACGTCAGTCTCCTGAGAACACGTCCCACAATGGAAATGCTTAGGTGCGGCACGGGGTAACTATGGGAATTGTAGCCATCCCGTATAGAGGGGTCACACCTGAGAAGACCACACAGTCCCCACCAGCCTGAGGCGGCTCCAAGCTCTGGGGTTGGAGGTGGGTGAAGGGGGGTGAAGCAGGCTTCCCCCGTTCGCTCCCACTTTATCTCCACAGCTTCGCCTTCTCCCCAGGCCTTGGGGGTTGCTTTTCCCTCCCGAGGAAGGGCAGTGATGGTCAGCAAGCCGCACCCCT
>NW_010555335.1:0-35278 GCF_000687285.1 Phaethon lepturus | reverse complement strand
GGCCCACCCTCGTGGCCAAGGCGCCCGCCCCTGGTGCGGGCATCTGCCCCAGGCGGCTGCCTCTGCCCCCAGCCCCCTGCGTACCCCCCGTCGGTAGTGCCCAGGCACAGCGTGGTGGTAGAAGTAGATGTGGTTGTGTAAGTGTGTGGTTGTGTAAGTGTGTAACACGGGACACGCAGAGGACTATGAGCTTTTACATTGCAAATTCTGGCTACAGAAGTCCGGACAGCCCAGGTAGCACAGGCAGGCTGCTTCCCGCTGGGAGTGCAGAGCTACCGCGCGTCCCTGTCCGGACGCCCCTGCAGTCTCCTCGCTGAAGTTCAGCAAGGAAGACGGCCCTCGCCTGGTCAGGGCACTTGGGGGAAGCCATGGGTCCCGCAGCTCACCCGGCTTGCTTGCGGGAGCAGGTTCCTAATGGGTGTCGTGCACAGAATGGGTACGCACAAAATGCCTGAGTCTGTGTGGCCTCCATGTTGAATTCCTTCCTTTATACAACAGCATCTGTTACTACAGGCTGCCCTGTAAAGAGGCTGCACTCGGCTCTTCTGCTTGCCCATGCCCACTGTCTGGTGCAGTTGCCTAGAAAGAAAGAAGAGACTGTAAATAGCGACAAAAGGCTTTGTTCTATGTACTCCAGACCCTGTATTATGCCAGGAAATGAAATAACAATGGTTCCTGTGACATCTGCTTCTTAAAGAAATATTGTAAAGGAATAAATCTTCAGCTTTAATGCAGAGTGACGCTTCGACTGGGCATGCTCAATCCACACAAGATAATGAAAGACTTTTAAAACTTCATCATAAAATACAGATGATTAACAATGGTGAGAAATTTCGTGGAAAACACTCTATGGCAAACATCTGTCGGAATTAATAACAAACATACACCCTGCTTTTAATCTTATGCTGTCTGACATGATTTTGATTGCCTGTAAATCTGCAGGTTTTGTTTATATTTCTATTTGCGTTAGGATTGGTTGCCACTTTATATTTGATCAGCAGTGCTGCTATTCACCGTGGTGTAAGAAATCAAATAATGATTGTGTATATATAGCAATCTGAGCATTACAGTGCAGGAGACTGTAAACACAAAATTTTAAAGTCTCTGCTTATCATCATAAGCAACATTCTCTCTAGGTCTTTAATGACAATCAATTTCTAGAGGCTTTTCCCAAATAACTGTTGTTACAAGCAACAGCATCTTTTTTTTGGTAGCTTGGTCCTGAAATGCAGTGTCTTCCTGCTGCTGAGACACAACTTCTTGTTACCCGTCTGTTTTCAATCAGTTGGACAATACACAAAGACAGTGCCGACGTTTTTCTTCTCTTGCTTTTTTAAATGAGTGTTAGTACCTCAACAAATAGGAGGAAAACACCTTTGCTAAGTGCGCCTCAGGATTCAGAAGCTGTGCATTAGGGACACCCTGTAACTCAGCTGCCTAATGTTGGATGACGCAGCAGATTCCTCCGGAGCCGACATTTCTATATGTACACACCCAGTCTTAAAAAACAAATGGCTTATTGGCAAAATACAATAGAAAAAGTAGGGTGAGTGAGAACGACAACGAAGAGGTTGTTGACGTGACTGCTTTGCCCTTCATTAGGACAGGCAAACAGAGAGAGCATTTCAAAGTAATACAGTCTTGTCTTATTCCTTTGCAGCTTTGTTTTCGCATCTCTCAAACACAGATCAGCCTGGGATGCAGGGACCTGATTTTAATCATTGTCTTACATAATCTCTGCAATCATAGTAAAGAGCAGTGCTGTGCAGTGATTTAAAAAATAGCTTTATTCTGCTATCAGCATACTAATTAATACACTTGCTTATTCCCATCTAGTTCATTCACCGCCTCGGCTCCAGAAGCCACGCTTCCTGGGGTGTAATCAAACACAACTGGCTTTGCGCAACTCAGTATTGTAAGAAGCAGGTCATCAATCAGGGGAAGAGACCCGACTTCTGCTCCTGGTGGCCACCACCTGCTATCTCCTCCTGGCCCAGTGGTGGGGGGGACCTGTGCCCACAGCGAGATCTGGCTGGTGATCCACCATGCAAAGCACGTAGATTTGGGGAATATTGCCTAAAAGGCTGCAAACAGCATTCTGCCAGCCATTTTGAACTGCTGAGCTTTGCAAGCAAGGTAGGAGGGAAGGGAAGGGAAGGGAAGGGAAGGGTCCGCTGGCTGCCGAGGAGGAAAAGGTGGTAGCATGGGAGGTTCCTGGTGCTGCCTGAGGCATCCAGGAGCCATGGGGAAAGGACTGGGGGAGAAGCTCTGTCAGAAGTGGGTGCTCAGCATCTGATCTAGGAAGCCATCGTGGCTTTGTCTCTGCTAGCCCTTTTGTTTCTGAGAGACTTCTCCCTCACCATTTTCTGAAGCATTTTGTCTACTCCAAAGCATCATGGCTGCCCGTTCTGTGCCACTGCTGCCACCGTCCCGGTGCTGCGGCTGCTCCTGGCCATCTGGGGACCAGCTGCCTTGTGCGACTCCCTCACCTGGGTACCAAAACTAAATGATAATAAAAAACTGCCTGTAGGGCTTTCCTGAACATCAATTATGCTAAATGCCGTTACCTCCAGTGGGCTGGATGGAGACTGATGAATGCTGATGTGAGTGAGAACAAAATCATAGCCTTGAAATTATTCCACTTGTTAAATGACTTGGAAGAGAATCATCAACCAACTCCCAGGTACCGTGTCAGGATACATCTCTGCTGCTGAAAAGTCACATCTCCATCCTCCTTTTTTCTTCCTCACTGTCCTGTTTTGCTTCGTTTCGAGCAACTGAACCATGTCCAAGGTGGTGGCAGGCTGGCTGCCTCAAACACGAAATCTGGGTACTAAGTACCTTTCGCCATTTTTTCTTATCTCTGTTTTTACAGCTATTTGCAGAGAGAGCCCTCTGACTCAACACGGCGTCTGACCTCTTAGACAGGTCCCACCTTACACTGGCGTTGTGTTTGCTTTAGTAAGCTGGAGTGTAAACAAATGGGAAAACAGGGGACTGCTTAAATTCGGTGAACAAGAAGCCTAATTGCTTGGGCATTTAGTGCTCCCGTACAGACAGTAGCTGTTTGCTTGCCCTGCTGCTTTGCCACTCCCTTCAAATGAGGCTGCAGTTAAATTAACAGTCTGTGACGATGTATCTAACTGGAAGCAAATCAGTCACCTCCATCACGCTGGTATTATCATCTCCATTGGCAGTGGTGTTTACAGCGACTGGAGGGATCTTACAAGGACCCCAGTCTGTATGACAAGTCACTGCTCAAGAAGTAAGGACTGGGCATGGCCAACTAGCCATGAGTTGCTGGGCTTCAAAGCCTACATTGGGTGGCCTGTTTTAGGGTTAAGTATCAGTGGAAAAAAAAAAGAAGGATTAATTATTTCCAAGAGTTGGAAGATTTTATTTTTTTTTAAGCAAGTCATCTTGAAACACCCAAGTAATAACTTGTGCCTGGCTGTGTTTGCAAGGTAGAATTATAATCATTTCTGGTTCAGGGTTCAGGGGCAGAAGAAAAGATTATTTGCTCAAAGGCAGGCAAAGCTTGTATCCCTTCAAGTGCCTGCAGTTGTTTATTCATGCAGACTGTAAATGCCACTAAAATACATGAGAGCTCACTATGAGGACAACTGTCTGATGCATATAAAAATAAAAAGACAAACACATTTCATTTTAGAAAGAAGACATGTTACTATATAATACAGATTTTGGGACAAAATAAGAAGCTTGAAAGCGGCTGCTAAATGAAGGGGTGGGTTGCCAGAAGGATTAGCCACCCAGAAATTTTTCACTGGCACATGGCTGGGGTTTTTTGGATGAGGCTCAGCCTACTCACATAATCATAGTATCAAAGAATCGTTTAGGTTGGAAAGGATCTTTAAGATCATCGAGTCCAACTGTTAGCCTAGCAGCGCCAAGTCCACCACTAAACCATGTCCCTAAGCACCACATCCACAAGTCTTTTAAATACCTCCAGGCATGGTGACACGACCGATTCCCTGGGCAGCCTGTTCCGATGCCTGACCGCCCTTTCAGTGAAGAAATTTTTCCTAATATCCAATCTAAAGGTTAGGGGTAGGATGGAGAAACAGCCTGGAGCCCCGGCACGAGTCAGGCTGCAAAGGGGCTGCCAAAGGGAAGGGGTACGTCGCCAAGACAGAAATTCTTCATGGGAGCCGGGTCTGGGGCTCTGGCGCGAAGGCTCAGCCCACGCCCAGGTAGGGAGATGGATGGAACCTGGAGCTGTGGTGTGAGTGGCGATGCAAAGGGGTTGCCAAGGGAAGGGATAATCAGCTGAGAGGGTCCTGCCCTGACATTTTCAGCTGGCCAGGGTTTTTTCTTTGCATCTCCTTACCAGTGAATCTTATCAGATGGCTGGGTTTCATCTGCTCAGGCTTCTGCTGATGTGTGAACTCACGGAAAAGACCCCGGTCCCAATCCTGACTTTATCCAAGACATCTCGCTGCTTGTCTATCTTTGGATTTGAACTCTCAAACTGCAAATTTTTGTCTCGGTCTCCGGCTGTCACGGAGGCAAATACTGTGTGGATTTATTGCCTGTAAATACACAGCGCATCCTGGCTGGGTTTAGTCACCGCTGGCCATAGAGACTCGTGCTGTGGCTCACGCTTCCCAGAGTCTGAGCGTGGAAGTTAGTTACACACCCAGGGAGGTGTGTGGGGATATGGTGCAACATGCAAACTGTTTTCCACTGCTACCTGGTGAGGAAAACCCTCGGCCTGCCAGAGCTAACCGCACGCAAGCTGCGGGGGGGACAGGAGACGGGGTGGTGGGACCCCTGGGTGCGGGCATCCAAGGTGGCCGGTGCCAAAGGAACTCCCCGGAGGACAGGGCAGCGCATCCCAGCTGCGCTGTGCTCCGAGCCGCGGAGCGCGGTTGCCTCGGGAATGGTACAGCAGGCAGGCACGTTCAGGGCCAGCCCCGGCACCTCCGGATGGCATTGCTGCGTAGACATCCGCGGGACTGCGTGCTTAGAGCGTTCGCTGTCTTGCGCTGGCAGCAGGGGTGATCAGGGTCCGTCAGACGCCAGAGGCACCTTTGCGCTTCGCTCTCCACGTGCTGTGCCAGCAGCTGTGCTGGTCAAGGGAGTCCCGTGCAAATGGTCAGAAATGTTTTCTGCGTAGATCCTCAACACGGAAAGGGAAGGTGGCACTGCCTCGCGTTGTCTTCTAAGCAGACACCTGCACTTCTCTAAGTTAACCCGCCCTGTCCTATGCTCAGAGTTGTCAGTGCAGGGGTGGATGCTCCAGAGCAAAATCTTTTTTAGAGATAAAAGTGTCCTAGCATGCTCATTTCATTCTCCTTGTGAGCTTTTCCTGCATGTGAAGTGTTTACTATGATGACATGAGCAAACACCAGCTCCAAACTGAGTTTTTGCTGAAATGAAAAAGCAAACGCTTGTGTTGCACAGTCAGATTTAATGTCAGGGCACTTAATGGCCCTGACCAGCTTCATCTGGGGTCTCCTCCTACAGCCCTGCCCATGGACCCAGGAGTCCCACTTCAGCTCAGCCCTGGGCTGTCAGTCTTTGCCTGAGCGCTGTTGTAGTCTCCAGCTCAGCCACAGCAATGCCTGTGCCTGGTCATGGATCCAGACCTGACTTCCCAGCTTGGCCCCAGACTACCTTGTCACTGTGGACCTGCCCAGCAACTGCTGGGCTGTATCCGACCCTGGGTACCCTCACTGAACCCGACTCTGACCAGCTGATTGACTTCCCAGCTTGCTTTCAGAGCTGCCTCATAAGCACAAAGTTGCCTGATGAGATCTGGATTCTTGGTAGAACCTGGTGAGTGTCTCCAGGTCTGCGCTCAGGTACTGTGGGGCCAGACCCTGGCTGGAGAAGGAGCAGCTTGCCTTCACGGCTCGCTGGCACCGAGGTGGAGTCGGGCCTCATGGCGATCCTTAAAGAGCTACGGGACTCTTAGGCATTGCAGATGGGGCACGCTGTGCCATGAAGCTAGCTCACAATTTGCTCGTCTAATCTATTCAGTAGGCTGGAAAATATAACTAAGTCATTTAAACTGCTACTGCAAAAAAAGTTGTCTAAATGTCTAATCAAGTCCAATTAGAAATCTAAATGGATTATGTTTTCCACTGGGATACAAACAGCAGCCTTGTTTCTAGCCACCGGTGCTGATAGGGAAGCCGTGGTTTCGCGCTCCCTGAAGGCGCACCTCGCGCGTGCATGGCTTCGTTCCCACGAGAGCAGCTCGCTGCTGGAGGTCACCTCCTGTCCACGCGGCGCGGAGCTGCTGCGCAGCTCAGAGTGGGCAAGCTCCGTCGTCTGCTGGGTGGACCGGGGACCTCAAGCACTTTTTGCCAAACTGTTCCCCATGTAACCAAGACTTCAGCGGCTCTTAACCAGAGGGGCTGCCCACGATCCTGCCAATGGCACCACTAACGTCATCTGTACTCTGCTGACATAAAATAATTATTCCTTTCTCTGAAAAAAAGCAAAGCACTCCTGTGGGTGTCCTTTGATTCGGCTTGACCCTCTACTTTGTCCTGCCCTGATCCTCGCTTGAAGAAAATTTTGTATGTGAATCACCAACCAGATGTAGCCAAATCTGAAGGTAAAGCAAGGAAGCAAGAGGAGCAAAACTAAACCTGTGCTCTCCCCCACTACCTGTTGTACCTCTCACATTTTCATATTCTCAGGTGACAAAAAATTAATGTCATGACGTGATCGTACTTTTGGCATTTCTCAACTGTGATCTAACGGTCAGGCCAAACTTTTCTTAATTTTAGTACAAAGAATTGCCTTTTTGTCAATACTGGCCTACAGGTGTCATGTTAGTGAACTTGTCAGAGGTGCTGCCATCCAGGTAACCAAACCACCAGCCCTGGTTACTCCGAAGCTGGTGGCAAAACTTACATTGGCCAAAGAGCAGAGCTGTCCTTTTAAAAAAGCACGTTTGTGGGTACGTCTATTTACATTTGGTCATTTTTTACAATCTTAGACTAACAGAAGATTCAGTTGCTTCTTTTCCAAGCCTATAATTTTCCTGTCATTTCCCTGCTCCCTTTTCCTTCACACAAGCTATTCTGTACAACTGCTGCCAGTAATCTCCACAGGCATGCACAAAAAACATGGCAACGATTTTGCCCCTCTCCCCCCCGTGCACGTTATCTCATTTTTCTCTCAAGGACCATCTTCTGGGCGGGGTACTGCAGATCCAATTAAATATGCTTCTGTATCAACACTGCTCCTAAGCAAAATATATTGATTGGTGAAGCTTTGGACCTACTTTAATCAAGTAATCTAAACAGGGCTTAAGCTTCAAAAGCCTGGTGATGCTCCTAGCTTCAAAGCTTTTACTTACACTGAATTAATTTATCCTGGATGTTCTAATGCTCCCAGCAACCCTATGGATTATAATGTTAGAGGTTGCAATCATGGCTCTGATAATATTCCCTAAGCTTAGACTGTATTGATCATGATGTAAAGGCAGAAAGAAGAGTGGGGAACACAAGGAGAAAGCAAAAGGATTTGATTTAAAGCAGGGGTGAATCTGTTCACCCCTGTAGCAGGCTGCTGGGAAGGAGTATCAGAAGGTGTTAACAGGTGTTTTTTTCTTGACTGAAGATTCATTCCTATATGGACCGAGTGTCAAACGCTCATTTCCACACTCCTTCTTGCATAATATTGTCATTACATATTAATGAATTATGTCATAAATATAATTCTTGGGCAAAAGAAAGGTTGGTTTGGATTTCACATGCAGTAGCTAGCACAGCGTTGTTGAACGTCGGTACAAGTTACGGTATTAGTCTCAGCTCCACCCTGGGAAATGGGAGTAACTTTTTTTCCCAGCCCAAGCGTGAGCTAGAAGCCACCGTGTGTAGCCACCTGGTGCTAAATTATGTGCATAATCACACAACCTCTGCACGCTCGAGAAGCAGACCTGGTAGTGTTAGGTTAACAGTTGGACTCGATGGCCTTGCGTGTCTTTTCCAACCTAAATGATTCTATGATTCTAAGAATTTCTCATCTTTACGAACCAACAGGTTTATATTTGTAAGAACCAGAAGGGCTCTTCCATACACCACTGAACACCTGTGCAAACACACGGAAATGCCTGACTTGGTGCGCACTGCAGTATAAAGACGCTGTTAAATCTGATATGGTTTGACCCTCGTTAGCGAGGAGAGAAACGTGACAGTGTTCGCTTAAACAAACATACCTGCACCCACGCCAGTGTTGATGCAGGGTCCCTCAGGGCTGCCGGCCTGTAAGCCAGTGGCGTCTGGCTGCGTTACCGAAAACACACAGGACCGGCGTCCTCTGTTGCCGTTCCTCTCAGCAGGGATGGTCTACATGGGCAGCTCCATCCTGGCAGAGTACCGGCTGGGCAAGTCTGCCGAGGGGCTGGGCAGTAGGGCAGAGTTATTGTCCATCAGTGGAGGGTGGCAGAGAGCCCTCTCCAGATGATAACCCCCAAAATCTCTTCAGCGGCCTTGCCGTGGGCCCTGCCTGTCTTCCAGAGATTATCATGAAAAGAGCGTATTGCTGAATGAATTAAAAGATGATTTAAAGCAAAGACAACTTTCATGTTGTTATTAGGTGGCCAGGTAAAGGCTCATACTATTTTCAATACAGACTATCTCCTGCTTTATGAAACTCAAAGCCTATGACGCGATTTCACACAGAGAGCTCTGATTACTACAGCAATAATTTCTTCTAACAGCCTTTCAAACACTTACTAATAGAAAAAATATCAGTTCAAACTGCCTTTCCATCACACAGCAAATACCAATGTTCACAGTGTGAACTTTAAAATCCCATCTGATTAGTTAATGCCAACAATTACTGGTGTACTGTCAATTTAGATTTCCATTGTCCTCTGCTGATCTCAGTCTCCATATACTGTGCAGTGCACATCACTTAAAAAGTAACTTTCCTTTGCTGATTGGCTGGGGATGATTTTTTGTCCTGCTGTCAACTGGCAGTGAGTAAAATAGGAAACTTTGGCACATTTTCCCATCGCGGGCTCCCACCTCGCTGCTTGCCACCGGTAGGACAGCATCTTTAAGGATACAGACACTGGCTTCAAGAAGGGAGCAGGGAAGTGACAGCAAGAGCAGTGCCACTTGTTTTTGTTTCCTATACTCTTGTTTCATAAACCTTTGGGCGCATGCAGATGGCTGCTTTTCTATTTTCATGGTGGCAGAGATGACTGGTACCTCCCATGAGAAAAGACACAAAAAGGAGCTAAAAGGTCAGTCGTGGTCTAGGTAAGCTATTGATAGTGCTGTACCTGGTGTTTGGAAGGCATCAGGTCTTCTAAACTATTTCTTTCTTCTAGTCTGCTAGTGTCAGGAACCGTATTCCTCCAAGGGGTAACGTAAGGCAGCCTCTGGCATTTTGGCATTTCTTCCCTCAGCCCTAATTAAGCTTGAATACTATTTACAATAGTATTTAAATTCTGATTGACTATATTGTGGCCAACCTAAGCTTGCCTTTTTTTTATACTCTTAGGTTCAAGAATGGGTTGAATTATTCAGTGCGCACTGATTTCTGAAGCAGGGTTAATAGAGACTGAACGAGGAGATCACACCAGCCCCCACTTCCCTTACAATTCTTCCACGCTATACTCCAAGATCTCTTAAGAGAGACCAAGACATTTAGACAGCTGCATCCCTGTGGAAGGAAGGGACTGACTTTTCACTCTGCAAAATCTGCCCCTCAGGTTCACAGGTGCTGGAGACAACTGAGGAGACTTGGTACATCTGATTAATTTTGCTTAAGGTCACATAACACAACCTCAGTCCTGAATAAATGTGGACTCCCTGCATACATGTCTGACTGTGGCACAGTATAGTTTCTTTCTATTTTATTCCTAAAGCCCTTGGAAACTGTATATAGAGAGTAGACATCTGGACTCCTAATTTTTCTCTCCCTCTTCCTGCCTCTCTCCCCCCCAAGTAGTAATCCCTTTCTGTGCTGTCCGCAGGAGAAAATGAGTCCGCTTGTACCTCCCGCGCACTGCTGCCAGGCCATTTTACATAAGCATCCTTTTATGTTCTCCGTCGCAGGACGGCACGTCCTGTGGGAGCTGGTGGTTGTCTTTACTCTCTGACTGTAAACACGCTGAATACATTCCACTCTGTCACCAGTGACCGGTGGATAATGGACACACTGTCATACCTGTGCTGCTTTCCCTGGGCTGTGCTGATCACTCTCCTACTGAGCACGCGGCACCGGATCACTTGCCATCAGTGATATGGAGACCGGGATAAGCCTTCCTTGTCCCGCTCTTCCCAAGCCTTTGATACACCAAGGCTGCTCCAGTCAGCCCTCTACGGGAAGCTGTAGTATCATCCTCCTACTCATTCAGGGATAGGAGGACATTGCAATGGACAGGCTGGGCTCTCTGCGGCTGTGGTCACATTTGTGAGCCTCCCATTTCCCCTTAGAGTTTTCCAGCATTTGACCTTCATGGCACTCCCTCAGGGTTGGCAGAGGTTGGAGGAGATGTTTGGATTGAAATCCAGCTGTCACCGTGTGGCCTGATTGCTCCAAACAGCCAACCAAAGTGCCAGAAAAGCTTGTCTTGGACGATTCCCCATTCCCAGCCTTGTCTCCTTCCACTGGTGGAGCTGCTTTTAGGACAGGGGACAGAATTATAGAGTTTGAGATTAGTCAACAGCTGGACTCTACACAGGGTCTTCACTGCTAGGGGTAGGAGTGGGAGGAGGTGTGTATCCACACGGATACAGGTGGGGGAACACAAGCTGCAACCTGCTACGTTGCTGCAGGCTTCACTATCCTGTAGATACCATGGTTTGGCTGCAGACTCGGAAAGATGGGGTTACAGGCAAGATTTTGAGGTAAGTCAATGGAGTGTGTTAATAGCAGAGGGGACTGATTAGGATGCATGATGGTCTCAGATGTGTGTGTGTCTCCTCGCTGATGGAGAGCTGCAGGCAACGTGACTTTTTTAAGTGCAGGTTGCCCCCTTCCACCAAAAGCCTGAGGCTTCCAACCCTCACCGTGTTTGGCTACACCATGGCTGAAAAAGGCTCACATCTTACACGGCCATTGAAACCCTTGCTGCAGTTTTCTGTGCTGGGAGGTCAGCAGCTGCCTACACAGAGCCCATTTCACCTGATTTTCATCGTGGGATGCAGTGGGAGCTTGAGAGCAGTACCAGAGCAGATCAAGCATCCTTATATTGAGGAGAGAACAGGAGTTTACTGAGAGGTTGCAAAGCTTTCTGAGCGCCCGATCGCTCATTTTGTATTCGCATGCCGCTTTCAAGCAGAGGGTGGCGAGAGCGGGGGGAAACACATTCAGTCATTAATTTAATAAATATAGGGAAAGGGTAGACAAAATTGGCTGTTTCCTTTGCTTAATGTTTTATCATTTGACCTTTATCTATTTCAGGAGATGGAGAATGGTGATATTGTATGTCAGCCGTGCCGGCCACTCTGAACAAACTGAATTTAGGGAGCTCAAATTTGGGAATTTGGGCCTCTTCTCAAGCTGAAGCTGAGGCATAGGCGACTGAAATGGTGCTCTGAGGAACAATCCCACAAATGGGACTTGGTGCCCAGCTCTCCCTCACATCAGCATTGCACAAGCCTGGAAAATTCGTCGGCTTTCTGTACTGGTGGGATCTAACAGACTGCTTTACCGAAGACCAACGCAAACCCCTAACGCAGGCACACTTGTGTAGACTGAGTACAACCATGTTTGGGTTAATGTCTAGATAATGGTGACACTGTTCGGTTTAGGTCTGATTACTTTGTGTGCCTTACTAATCACCAACCTCCAGAGGAGGGACCGATACGAGGGACTTCAAGGAGACATCTTGTTACAAGGACGACAACAAGGATAGGAGAACGCCACTGGCATGAAGTCGGCGAAATCCACAGGAACTGGGGTAAAGGTGGCAAGGGGAGATCCCGACCACCGACTCAACTGAGGGTCTATGCAAACTGCCCCCCCCACCTGCCAAGAGCCTGTGTGCTGATTTACAAGACAAGCGAAGCCAATTTAAATATAACAAACCGATAGCAAGCGATACGGAAGACAAGCGAAGCCAATTTAAATATAACAAATCGATAGCAAGCAATACGACAATCACTAACCGATGAATGTAAATTTGGGCAGGTTTTCCATTGGTTTTGCTAATCATGTAACAGGATAAATAAGTTGTAATTCCTTCGTGCGGTGTGCTAGCTTTTTGGAATTACCACCCAGCATGCCTCTTTGTGAAATAAATAAGTGTATCTCGGCTCTGTGTGTAAGATGATTGGCCTGCTGCACACCAGGTACTGGACCCGTTGACTGGGACAACACTTGCACTGCTTTGAACACATGTACCAAAGTTGAGAAGGTTGAAATAAAGGATGGCTTACAACCAGTTAACCGCATTTACTGTACAGGTTTGTACTGGATCACCAATCTATGTTGGTCACACCAGAGAAAATTTCCTAATATAACCAAATCCCAAGTGACAGAGCAGGCTGCATCCCAGGCTGTGTACTGAATTGCTGCTCACTTTCTTGCCAAGTCTTTGCCTTTCTCTCATTTTGTCTCTCTCTCATTTCTTTTTTCCTTTCTTCGTGCAGAGAAAAGAAATGATTGCTAATGAATTGCAAGCATGGGGTATGGAAAGATCAGTTAATATGGCCCAAGTATTCAGCAATACAAATATATTAAAGTGATCAAGCAATGAATGAAAATTGACCCAAAGAGCAGGTTCCACTGAGAAAACATGTGAGAATGTAAATTAATGTGACTTGATGAAACTTGAAATGTCATAACACAGCAGGGCATACAACACATCAGAGGAAATGTGAAAATTATACTTTTTCCTGAAATCATAGTTTTCAAAAATAAGTGGCTTTTAAATTCTTCTAAAAATATAATAAAGGAATTAGTGTCAAGAAAAAGGTTATTGTTGTTTATCAGACTGCAGGCTCAGTCCATGGTGGCTTTTCACAAATATCCTCTTATATTCCTCTGACTATGCAGCGGGAAAAAGAAAATAAAAATCCTGAAGTCTTTCTACTTGTCTGGATCCCTCTTCCTCTTAACTTTGCACAAGAGAATTTTTAAAGTTGTTTGGAGGGTAAATGTCATGCTAATCTATCACTTTTTTTGCCTTTTGGCGATTTGCTTTCATCCAAAAGTTCTAACGCTTAGAAGCAAGCAAACAAAACAAGAGGAAAGGTCACTTGAAATTAGTCTGCCTTCTAATAAAACTTACTTAAAAGGGAGGGATAAAAGCATCAGGAGACAGAATTAAGTAGTTATGCTGGCAAGTTTCCACACCCAAACAGAAAATGTAACATATTCTCTCCCATTCCACATATCCGTATTTGTTTGGTGACGGCATGACTGGCCCATGTGTCGGGAAAGTCTTTCCTCTCCTTCTGTCATGAGAGATGTCAGAGTCAGTGGGCGTCGTGGTGCTGGGTTGACAGTTGGACTTGATGGTCTTAAAGTTCTTTTCCAACCTTAATGATTCTGTGCGTCTGTGATTTTTCTGCTGGACTCCATGCTGGAATATGGTCCTCATGGAGGTCTAAGACATGAAGAGGAGGGAAAGGCTTCCTCCCCTGTACCCCTGTACCACTCCGCACAGCCAGCAGGCAGCACAAGAATAGGTCCCTTTTCATTCAGCGCAGAGTGGATTTCTCTAAGAAGAACACCGAGAGTGCAGGTCTGCAGGGCGAAAGGAGGAGTTGCCACACACCACAAAATTGTTAGCTTGGTCCTCTGACTGCAGTGACCACGCGTGGAAAAGGGAGCCTGAGCCTCTTTCTCTAGCTCTGAGTGCTCCGTGGGTTTCTGTCCTGGATTCTGGCTGAAGCTGGGTATCCTCCAATCCTCCATGGAGACTGTTCTAGCCATCCCTCTGCCAGCCACCGCTGCTCCAGCTCAGATGAATTCCTTAGATTGTATCTCAAGTTCTCAGAATCACAGAATCACAGAATCACTAGGTTGGAAAGGACCTTCAAGATCATCAAGTCCAACCATTAGTCCAGTGCCACCATGTCCCCTAAACCATGTCCTGAAGCGCCACATCCACACGTTTCTTGAACACTTCTCACCTAGCCATTCTTCCTAACTCTCTCTCAACTGAGTTAATATCCATGTAGGAAGGATTAATCAAAGCCTAAGTGCAGGTAGGGAAATGACAGACTTTTATTCCATAGAAGAGAACACCTTGCAAGCTGGACAGTCTGAGCTACTGGGGGGGACCTGAGCACAAGGTATTCTTGATGCAACCCAGCCCCATCTCTTTTCCTGTAGAATTGCACGAAGGGGTGAAGGTACTGGCCAAAGAGAAAGTTGGCAGGCTCCTGTGTAACCGAGCCTGTTCAGAGATGAAAGAAATAGAAAATAAAAAGAGAGAAAAATTCATGCAAGTACAAATCATAAAAAACAGGCTGGAAAGAAGAAATACGGCAGGTCAGTAAAGCTATTAGTAGCTAATTAAATAGCATAATGTCATCCTCTTATTCTTATATAATAGGTAATGTTAATTTAATGAAATGTCATGATAATATGACATAATGCCTGTTTTGTTTTGTTTTTTTAAATGGATGCAGGAAGCTGGCTATAAAAGAGAAGGGGAAAAAACAGCTTAAAGGATACTTTAAGCTCACAGCGTGCTCAGAAAATTTGTGAATGCAACTTGTGTAGCTTTGCATTGGTGCAAATAAGCAAAGCATGAAGCTAGTTGGTCCATTTTCCTCAGTCAATGAGAGAAGCAGAAATAGTCAGTGTTGCAAATCTTCTGACTGAGCCCGGGTAATTGTTTTTGGGTTTTTTTATATTTGAATTTATATCCTGAAACATGAGGCCACGGTAAAGAAAATGACCAACAACACAACAGTTTTGCCTGAACAAAAATGCAGCATTTCAGAAAAATTCAGCACTTCAACTAAAGTAAAAGATATTACGGATTTCAAATGTTTTTAATGTGTCTAAGAAAATGATAAATGGGAAATTACTGAATATCTATATTTTCTGAACATTTTC
This sequence comes from Phaethon lepturus, assembly GCF_000687285.1. Lineage (NCBI taxonomy): Eukaryota > Metazoa > Chordata > Aves > Phaethontiformes > Phaethontidae > Phaethon > Phaethon lepturus. The sequence goes on along the minus strand of NW_010555335.1, from coordinate 20,266 downwards.
TTAGCATGGCTTATGCTTCTCCAGTTGCATTACAGTGTAAGTTAAAATTATTTTTCTTGGTAAGGTTTGTTATATGTTTATAATAAGTCTACGATTCACACAGAAAGTGTGTGAATAGTCCTATGCCTTCTATTAATTATCAGCTAAAGCATACGGAAGAGCCTTCCAATTGTATTAGAAGTACGTCTGGAGTATCAATGAAAAATAGGACTGTTTAGTGTTGTCTGGTTAGGATCCAATTACAGGTGCTGTATTTATTTTAAACATATAAGATACGCACTGGAGGTCTCCAGGAACAAAAAGAAGCAGAAGTTTGCTGAGCCTTGAATGGAAAAAACAATGATCCGTGTTACATATCTTGTGTATTGAAGACCACAGACGAAGGATTAAAAAATTAAGGCCACGGCTACTTACGCTTCACAGCACCGACAGCTGAAGAGGGTTTCTAATTCCATAAGAACTGGTAGTAGAATATGAAGCAAAACCACAGAACTAGAGCCCCATCCACTTACTTGGTAGAGACAAGCTAAAGAAGCCAGTTTGCTTTCGCAGTCCACAGCGTGCGATCTCCCCGAGATCCCTCTGATTTACCTACTTATATATTTCATCACTGAGGCACATGATTGAACTTCCCTGTTATGACCCACCTTTGACTCAATACATTATTGTATTACTTTCTACGTCCTTCACTGCGTGTGTTTAGACAGGACTTCTGAAATACCTTGCGCCCGTTTCCCAAAGGAGGAGTCGGTGGCCTGTGGAAAACCTCTTCTGCCTCAGAAAGCCACACAGTGTCCCGTCTTGCCTCGTCCTGAACAAACCTCACAGATGACCGCTCCCGGCTGGTGGACCTGTGCTGCTGGAAGGAATTTCTAAAGCAGTTTTACGTCCTGTCTGTATTTACACTGGAGCCCTGTTTGTCTGCTTGCGTTTGAGCCCTAAGAAAGCGTTGCTGCCCACTTTAATTGCTTTCCCGGTGGGATGAGATACGTCCGTGGGTGGGGAGTTACTGTTATCAGGAATTCTCCAGAAGGGTTAATTCCGGCTAGTTTCTCATAGCCGTTCCCTTTCACTTCCCTGTTACTTTTACTCTTTTTTAGGTGGCACGCTTTGTTTATTGCTTCGAACCAGCAATGCCACAAGAAGAGACATTAACACCCCATGTGCAAGGCAATTTTTAAGAAATAAACTCGTCTCGTTAGTAGCGACTGTGAACCACACGTGGAAACTGAGCGTCTGGGTGAGCTACACCTCAGAAGGACTAAAGAAGATGAGCCATTGGGGAAAATCCGAGCCAGGAGTACAAACACGAGGCTGCACCATGCCAGACCGTAGGGTATGAACCGTGATGCCCACACTGCTGGCATCACAGGTGGGGATCAGCTCTTCGAAAGCTTCTCGCCAGGTTAAATAAAATCCAGTCACAGCGACTAACTACCTGTACATTGTTGAAGTCCTGGGGTTGGTTTCAAGGAAGTTTTGGAAACCAAATGGATGGCAAAAGAAAAAAACAAACGAAAACCAGAAAGCGAGTAAAATATTTTACAGGTGCCTAATAGAAAATGGGACGTTTTAATAGGTTTGTTGTTGCAGAACAGTTCTGTGTGTTCTATGGAACATTTACTCTTGACATACTCTTATAACAACTATTCATAAAAACAAATACTTTTTGCCGAGAGACCAGTACAGTTATATGATTTATGCAATTATATTAAAAATTATTTATCCAAATGCTACAAAACTTAGAGAGTGAAAAGCTGACCTCTTAAGTCTCTGAGAATATTGGTTTCACTAGGATCAGGATTTCACTCTCATTTCTTAGCATCTGACCTACTCTGGTAAAATTGTTAATTATTGTATGTGATCACCCTGTGCTAACGAGACTTACAATTTTCTAGCTCATAGGCAGCTGTCACAGTAGTTCAAAGGATTCGCTATTTTTGAGCAAAACAGAGTCAGAAGATTTTTATGGCATTTTGGATATTGCAGTAGCCTTTAAAGAGCTTAGTGATAATACAGTTGGAATTAAGGTACAAGTCTCAGGTGATACTGTGTGGCACTTGATGCTTGCTGTTATTAGCACATTCGGTTGCCTTCCTTCTTAGTGAGTCTGTGAGCCATTTGCACGAACCACTGAGGTCCTGCAGCGTGGTACTGGAGCATCTCTGTACAAATCAATATGTAAATCCCATTCCTTAAAACCAACAAAATTAAACGAGGACACCTCAGTTTAAAAACTATTAAAAAGACTGTCAGCCAGCTTCATTTTACTGTCACCTGCCTGAAAAGTCATGAAGGGAATGGATACAAGTGAATATGAATCATAGGAATAAACACAGGGGAAGCTCAGGCTGGTGTTTTCCCCAGGAGCATGGGCTGCCGTCTGCCAGGCAAGGCTGCTGGGGACTGGCCCATGTCACCAGAGAACACCACGCTCCCACTGCAACCCGTACAAGATGGGGTGGACTTAAACCTCTTATTTCCCATTCTCTCATTCCCTGCTGCTGCTTCAGTATCTTAGTGGTGGAAATACTCATTGCTCCCATGAAGTCATGGAAGCTTTGTGGAAGCTTCCGAAGCCAAAGGAACTATGCCGTCTATCCCAGCTCATGACATGACCTGCTGTTGTAATGCATGCATCTTCTTACTTCTTATAGATTTATTGTGCATATCTTAAGAGCAAAATCCTTGGAATACGGGTGGTTTTCTCAGCACAGAGTAGTATTTCAAGGTGTGAGTAACAGAAACTCTGAAGCAGATTCCAGAAATGACCATCCAATTATACTGGTCAATTTTCAGCTCACCCATTTGTCTCTGTCACTTGCTTAACCATTCTGTAAGATTCTGTTTGGAGGTTATACGACCGATTTTGAACTCAGTGACAGTGTTCACATTGCCTTGAATGGAAGGTGGCCTGGATTTCGACTGGATGTATAAATTACCTGTAACAAGAACCTTTTGACAGTCTTCCAAATTTTTCCATTCTTTCCAGAGTAGGTTATGAGGTATCGCGTCAAGAAGAAAGTACCAAATTGCATCAGATTTGGCCAACCTTTTCAAATAAAATGTTGAAGATGAGATCAAGTATTATATCCTTATGTTAACTAGCCAATGCAGATGTTACACAGCTATATATTTTCATAACCCCTGCATAAATGATCATATCCTAGTAACTATTTATATTAAAAGAATGCGTTGTACCCAAACACCTGTTCATACGTTGTGTAGTCAATACTGTACCTTTCTACATATATCATGTACTTAGCAGCAGGAACCTGGGGACTAAATTATTTATGAGTGGTAAAGACAGGCAAGAGGCAAATAAGTTATCCTGAATGAAGGCCAGTAAAACCATACTGCTGCACCACAGAAGTCTGTACTCCACATATACCACAGGAAGATTGCTTTTGGATATTTCCAGGTTCTTCCAGTGCTCTCCGCTGCATCCCTTCCACCTCTCCTGAAGGCAGACTTCTTGCTTAGAGCATCATAAAAATTGTCCTCCTCCCACCCACCCGGCCTATCTACAGCTACAAGTGTCGTGGAAACAAAATGTGCTCTTCATCCGTTTGAAGAAAGGAGACATCTTTGATTAGTAAGAATCAGTCTCCCCTCTCCAGCTTGTAAGGTCTGCGAGGAATGGCCTGTCACTCATTCTATGGGTACGGCGTTAGCACGGGGGGCTGCCCCACTGGAGCCCAGGGGTGGTGTTGCAACACAAATGTTAGCCATGCAGGTTTGTGGTACAAGGATGAACTGCACAGCCATGTGACATCATTTATCACACAGCCTTCGCTTCAACATACCAAGCAGGGAATATAACAATCTGTAAAGATGTATATTACTTTCTCTTCCTCCCTTTTTGTCTTTTTTAGGGGGGAAATTTATACAACACTATGGTAAATTGTGACTGAGAGAGCTGGTACCGTTAGAAATCAGGGCTGCAGAAAAAGCATTGTTTCAAAATACTAAAATGCTTAAGAAAGCTTCACTAGAGGAGGCTGAAAAATACTTGATAATAATCTGCCCTCAGTCTAGGAAGAGTAAGATGATGCTGATAAAGTAACATTCGAAACTTGAGCATCTGTCTGTGGTGTTAGGGGTTTTTAATTAATCAGCTTTCCAAGTGCACTACAATTTATATCTGTGTTTGGCATTTAGTCATTGCAGATAGTAAACTGTATTTAGTAATCTTGCCTATTCCTCATGCATCTTCTTGACAGACAGACAGGAGCTGTACATCTGCCTGCAGCCAAAGAGGTCCTCTCACACATGACAAAGCCTATCATCAAAACCAGACCAACAAAAGAGATGCCCCAAAGGCAGTGGTCCTGCAATAGCAATGCACAGGAGGGCAGGAAAGGGTGGGAAAGGGAGTGGGAGAGCTTGATGGGAAACAGTCTGCAGGGTGGGCCAGGACCCGCAAAGGGATGGAGAAGACACGTCTGAGAGTGCCGGGAAGGCACAGGGATAAATGAGGCAGTTTCCCACAGACCGGAACGTGCAAAGGGCCTTTGTCTCTCGCTACATCTGTCTCCCAGAGGGAAAAGTCTGGCAGCTCATCTCCTGGGTCACTGGGAAGGAGGGGCCTTGCCAGTGCACGTGTGACTGGGAGCTCCCAGCTCCTCCTCGCCCACCGCTTACTCTGCTGCTAAATGCAATACGCTTTGCTGTTACCAAGTTGTAATTTGTTAAATCGTTCTAAAGAACTTCATCGCTATGAAGAAAAGCTTCGGCTGCAGAGTTGAAAGACTTGTTCCAAATGTGACTATTCCACATGAAAGAATTTCTCTTGTTTCAAACCATTTGCATTTTCCTTACATGTTATTGATCTGATTGAACAGTTCCCAGATCAAAGACACGCTGCTAAATGAGCAGCCAAGGTGGCAATATGCGAAGTGGACAGGTGTTAAGAGAGCAGCTTAAATAATTGCTCAAGGATTTATTGGGTAACATGATTAATGATTATGGAAATATGATGACATGATACCAAAGAGTAGCATGCAGTGATTGATGGGGAAGTCGGATAGGGCCAAGCTTAGACGCCAGAGTATGGGAAACAGTAATATAGCTTGTAATCACAGTGTATGTGGTACTTAGATGTTAGGAAAGTGTGGCATTCATTTTTGCCTTCCAATAGGAACTCGAGCTGCAAAGTATGTTGTGTGTAATACTTCTCTTGTAATAACGTAAGGAAAAAACCTCCTGCTAACAGTGCATTGCAATAGCAGGACTGATTCAAAAAGACACCCTCATCTTCAAAAAAACAATATCTTTTAAATCCCCACAAAACTTACTGGAAGCTCATGCTGCTGTTTTAATTAACACCTGAGAGAACTACACATTAAAAGAGAAAAAGATCTGCTTGTGGAATTGACAGTAGTTTCCATACAGACAGCTTTTTTCCTTTTTTTTTTTTTTTTTACCTCGAATTCCAGCAGCCAGCAGTAGAATAATGCAGGAGATGGGAAAGCAGAGGACTGAATCGCAGGCTAGAACTAGTCTGTGGCAAAAATACTGCAAACTCTTGCAGCTGGTTCTCTGAAGAGGAATGAGATTCCTATTCACTCTGCGCTGGTGGGTGACACAAGCCCTCCCCTCCTTCAGAAATTTTTGTTTAAAAGCTCAGGAAACAGAAGATAATATTTGAAAAATTAATAAAAAGCTATTATAAAATATGAAAAAAACCCAGACAATTTCAGAGGTGAAAGTAGGAAGCGAAATCCTCAGCGTGAAACCCCAGTCCAGAAAAATGGGAGTGCAAAACTGTTACTGCCTTCAGTGTGCGCAGGATTCCATGCTGGGGCTTGGGGGGTTTTTTGGTTTGTTTTTTCTTTTTTGCTCTTTAATTCTATTTCCTATATTGAATATACTTGAATATAAACAGGATCCTACACCGGACTTAAGAGACACAATTTCTGCGTGCCAGAGACTTGGCTGCTGTAAGTGAGGGGACCTCATTAAAATTTTCAGTTGGGTTGCGGTAGATGACAGCTATTAGGGCCAGAACTCCAGATCCTGCCATTAGACCGTTGTTGTGGTATGACAACAATTGTCATAGCTTTAAAAACGGAGGGATGTGGGTAGAGTTATTTGAATGAAAACAACATTGCTCATGCTAGGCAAAGCAGACAGCTCTGGAAAGAAATATCTATATTTGAAACCTTGGAAATGTTGTTAATCTCTTCAGGGATGTGAGACAACAACAGAGATAGTGTAGGATTTCAGAGAGATACCAGGAAGCCTGGTATTTTAAAGCCACATTCTAGTTTGCAAGTCTCAAGGGTGAGTATTAGTGAGATTAGAGTTTTGGTGAAGAGTTTTCACAAGCCAAGGCAAGAGGTGGAGTTGCAACATCTGTTGGCCTTTAGGCGCAGATTCGTTTGTAGCCTTACGTGACTTCCTTGGCGTTATTCAGGGCGCAGGACTATGTGATGGGTCAAAACTCCAATGTTTATTTACGGGCATGCTCAAACACCCTGAAATACTGTCTCTCTACTTAAGCCATCATAAATACCGTCTGCCCCATCACTCTCCACCACTGGGAAGCCCATGCCTCATGTATAGCACACACAGGCTTCCCCACGAGAGAAAACCGGGGTCTAGCTGCAGCCCTTTCACACTGGCCAGACGTGCCAGCTCTGCCTGGCCCTTCTGAGAGCTGTTTTGAGGCAACTGCATATAGGGTTCACCTACGGGTTTGCTATAGGGTTCACCTACCATTTCCGTATTTTCAAAGTGTAGCCTGTGAGTACTACGTGGCAAGGACTGTGTCTGCCCAAGTATGCTGCAGTCATGCTGTTAGTACCAGCGAACCATTATTTGGTGCACACCTTGTGCACACCTGAAAAAAAAATCTGTTGTGTATTTTTATCTTGTTGCAGACATGTGTTCCTATAGAGTTTCTCATGAATATTAGACTGCTGGCACTGGGTTTTTTTCTAATTATATTTATAACCAGTATCAAATCTGGGCTAGCCCCACCTGGCTTCTGCAACACACCATGACAAATTCTGTGGTACATTGGGATTTCTGCAGTGGCATTCTTTTAAAAGAAAAACAAATTTTTAAAAAAGGAAGAAGTTTGTTATTGATTTAAATGTGATCAGGACAATCTTATTTATCTACTTTGCTACAGCATTTATTTTTAAATACTGTGTTGACTGTTCTCCTGATCATTTCAGTTCTCATTAATTTTTCCGACTGCAGGTTGTGCAAACTTGCACTGTAGAAGTTTGGAAAGCATGTTAACACCACTGAAACCGTGTATAGGTCAGCTGAGGTTTTGTGCATCAAGCTGGGGTGGAAATGCTCATGATGTTCTTGTTTCAAGAGGGTCTGACCGGGAGGTGCTGCGTCCTTTCTCACCCTCCGCCAAGACCATAGCTCATTTCTGGCCAGCCCAGATTTCACATCCCCTGGTAACCCCACTGGTGTTCCAGGTTCCTGGGACCCCCCCACACCCCTAACAGGCAGGCCTGCTTCCAGGTCCCCCCAATACCCGGAGAAGTGGGGAGACGGCTCCGCTGTTGCCTGGCCCCTGGACTCTCCCTCTAGTACCTGACTGCTTGGTGACTGGGCAGCCAAAGCCATTTTCCATTCTGCCCATCTTCCTGGCTGTGGTTCTCCCATGAGGAGTCCTTTACACCTTTAACGGGAAATCTCCATTTTATATTTCTACTTGAGAACTTAATTTTTCCATTTAGTTATCTGAAAGTAGTTATTTAGCTGCAGGACAGGAATTCAGGTAAGAATGAGTGATCAAACCTTTAATCTGTGACTCCAGCTTTAAGCTCAGGTTAAACTGCTCTTGCTGTGCTGGTTATTGCAATCAAATTATTAGTAAAAATATTAACTGGGCTAATTTGAATCAGTGTAAATGACTGATTGATACTGTAGGCATTATAAGAACCCAGCTCAAGTGAGAAATGAGTATATTTTTTTCCATGAAGTACACTGGAAAGTTACATGGATTATTAATGAAACAGGGAGCATGTGGCACCTTTTGGAAAGCAGTGAGGTTGGCACCAAAGCTCCCTTCACAGAACATGAGAGCGATTCACATCGCAGGATCCCTAACTCATTCTCAGATTGTGGGTGCTTTTTGGCATAATGAATCTGATTGATAGCTTCAAACCTACTTCTGACAGAAAGCTGTGCAAACCATGAAACATTGCTGCTACACTTTGCACACTTGTTGGAAGCTTTACCAAAGGGCTGAGGACTGAAAAAGCAAAAGAGTGTGAAGACAAAGGCTCAGATGTAGAGAGGAACTAGAGTTGCCTGCATGATGGGTTCAGTTACGCATCAGAATTGTGTCCAGCTCTGGGCTCCCCCGTACAAGACAGACATGGACTTACTGGATTGAGTCCAGCCAAGGGCTGTGAAGACCACTAAGGAATTGGAGCACCTTTCATATGAGGAGAGGTTGGGACAGCTGGGACAGTTAAGCCTGGAGAAGAGAAAGCTCGGGGGGATCTTACCAATGCATATAAATACCTGATGGGAAGGAATGAAGACAAGGGAGCCAGACTCCTCTCAGTAGTGCCCAGTGATAGGACAAGAGACAATGGGCACAAGTTAAACCACATGAAATTCAAACTGAACACAAGAAGACTTCCTTTTTTTACTGTGAGGATGGTCAAATGCTGGCACAGGTTGCCCAGAGAGGTTATGAGTCTCCACCTATGGAGATATTCAAAACCCAACCGGACACAGTCCTGGGCAACTGGCTCCAGGTGACCCTACTTGAGCAGCGGGGCTGGACTAGACGATCTCAAAAGGTCCCTTCAAACTTTCACTATTCTGTGATTCCATGATTCAAAACCTGTATTCAGCTGCTGCTTAAATTCAGCCGGTACATGCCCTGTCTTCCCATGTATGTCTCCATCCAACAACATGAGAGTCCCTTTGCTTCCTGGTCTCCTTGCAGTGTTGCCAGTGGAGTCCTAGGAACCCAAAGCACCGTGCTCCATCCTGTGCCCGGCATTTCAAAGGTACCTAGTTTCTGCTTCTGCCTGTGCACAGAAGTGCTTCAGTACTGAGAAGCTTCAGAAGCCGGGTACATAAGATCACAAACACAGAGTGTTACACTCAGGTCTCAGAAACAGGGATTCCTTTGTTAGTCTGTCCTGGTTAAACCTGGTAAGTTTTTTTACCTGGTTAAAACCTGGTAACACCTGAGAACCAGCTATAGGGATCAGCTATGTGGGTCCAACAGCAGCTGCTGCTGTTCCTATAAATATAGCTGCAGAAAGAGTGAGCAGTGGCATGTTACCTCTGCAGCAGCTTAGTGGTTCTCTGCTAGAGGATCCACAAAGATGCAAGTTAAATTATTTCCTCAGCCTGAGATATTCAAACCCAAACCTTTCACTGCCGCAAAGTGCCAGCTACAAAAGTACTCTATGGCAAAGTAGAAGCATTCTTCCATTTTTCTGTTGAAATTACTCAGCTATACTTAAAATAATTCATACTTTATTGCACCAGGCTTGGAGGATGACAAGCTGGCCTAAAATCTGAATTCTTTGCTTGGGTGTACAGCCCTTATCTAAGCTCAGTTTGTCTTGTAAAGCAGCTACCTCAAAGTAGCCAACAGTCATGTTACTGGGGTATTCCAGTGGGAGGTGGGAGCTGTGAGTATAAATCCTAACTAGAAAGACATCATTAAGACCTTGCAGAGCCATGAATTAAACCACACTGCTCTGCTAAGCGTTCCCTGTTGTGGCGACTGCACACCCTGCAGCTAGGTGTGAATGTTGCTGCAGATGTTGAATCCTGCAGCTGTGTGGACTCCATTTTGGAAGGTGCACCCTTAAAAGATAGGAGTTGCAACAATAAATGACAAGTGCCTGAGTGTCCTTCTGGGTCTTAGATTTGGTGGCTTAATCTCTAGTATGTTCCCCCAGCTCGGAGCTGAGGTGCTTCGTCAGAGGTGGCCATGGGGGAAGGAGGGAGGAGGTGGCATCGCAGTGCAGTATTGCTGTATTTGCTTTTTGAATAAGCTGTAGTCATTAGTGTTGTCACATCCGCGGAAATTCACTCAAGGAAGACGTTTGAAGGAGAACCTCTTTCTTCCTGCACACAGAAGCACACACAGGCAAAGTCTTTTTGATGATGCTTTCAGATAAACATCCACAGCAAAGCCTCAGTTTCATTTTATCTCCATAGATAGCTCCAGGAAAAAAATCACTGCTTCTGCCTGCAGCCTAAACAACTCACTTTGCTGCCAAGTGCCATCTCAGAAAGAGGAACAATATAAACTAATTTCATACCTATTCAGTTCAATAATAGGTATTGTTCTAGCTATACCTCTAGTGATGAGACAGAACAGCTTATTTGCCATTGCTAAGCAACTGTTAAAACAGTCCGCAGAATTCAGCCGGCTCTAATGGACTGACAGGAACCAGTGTCTGAAGTTCTTGTTTGCGTTCTGAAATCAACAATAATTGTCCTTCTTCATTAACATTCATTTAAGATAGTTTATGGCTGCACCAGATTCAATCGGGATTCTGTCTTAATGGTGTTCTGAATGGTCCTCTCTCCCTTAGAAAGAAATATTTAACCATAATGCGTTACACTGCTTTAATCCACTTGTTTTGTTTAGACGTAGTGATGAAGTGGCCTAGAAGATAACAGCGGAAAAAGAAGGCAATATGAAACACTCCGCAGAAAAAAAAGCTGATGATATGAATAGCACCAAGTTGTAGGCAGAGACTTTGAGGTATTTAGGTAGGGTTCCATAAATCACAAGGTGGCATTTGTGTCTGAGCTGTAAAGATATCTGCAAAACCCCAATACATTTGGAAAAAAGGAATCTAGGCAAGGCAGATGTAAAAGCCTAAGTGCATTAAACCATGGGATTTTTTTGCAACTTTAATTTATGAGTTCAGATTTTAGTCATTTGTGTACATGATTCAGGAGAAGTGACTTTCTGGCTCAGCTCATGCTTACCGAAATAAGGAATGGGCAAATGAATACATGCAAAGGAAGAAATGTTGCACAAGAGGATCCTGCATTCATAAGCATTTCTTTGCAGCTGCAGAATGATTTCTGTGACCTAAAAGGACAATGTATTATTATGAGAGAACGATATCTCCTCAGATGCTCTGTTCCTTATCTGTAAGTAAGTGAGGACACATGAGTAAATAACGATCCATAAGCAGAAGGACTGAAGGCTTACTGCTGCTGGAGCTGGAATTCTGTGCTTTCACCCAACACCGCTCCATTGCTTTTACGGGCGTGTAAACATATGATTAATGCTTATGCATGTAAGCAATCCCATCACATCCAGCAGAACCGCTACCATTCCCCGCTAAGTGAGTGCTTAAATGCTCTGTTGGCACAAGCTGAGAAAATCAACACTTCGTCAGATGGAGCCCACGCAGGTGAAACAACATTGCCTTGCTTAGCCCACTGTGCCTCACACCATGACTTGCAAGAGCCAGGTCTTAATGTAACGAGAGAAGAATAAGTGCTTTGAAATAAGAACTTCAGCCAGTGCCTGAGTCAGAAGACTAGCTCATCACACAATGATATGAAAATGTGGGGGTAAAAAGTTGAAACCGTCCCTCTGCGAAGCTTTCGGCAATGTCTGAGTCACCGCAGGACACGAGAAAGCTGCAGGCAGCGGCATGCAAAGTAGGCTCGGTCTGACTTCCCCTCTTATGTAACTCCTACGTTAGCATCTTCTCTGATCCACGTATTAATCCAGAAAACATCAACAAGCTGTTACTGAAAGCAGTGCTCTTATTTATTCATTTGTATGAGCCAAACGTGACTTAAAAAATTAGATATTTTCCATGCACAGGAATATTAGTACAGGACCAGGCACTTTCCTTGCTGGTACTAGTAAGACCATTTATTTCTGCACTCATTAAAAGGATGTTTGCACCCCCTAGTGTATAGTAATTTGCAAGAAATCAGGTTCTTATCACAGCCTTAGCTGAATGAGGGTGTTGAATATTAAACCATAATAAAATCTTCCCATTACAACCTTAACAACATCAAGAGAAAGGACTGTAAACTCAAAGATCATCCTAGGTGTAAATCCCTGTACACAACAATTGTAGGACCTGAAAACAGGTTCTACTGAGTTGGATTTTTATCCCGCTGGAAGATATCAGGGATTTACAGTAAAAAAAGAGACTGTCTTGAAAACAGACAATTCAAATCCAGACCTCCTGCAACTCAGGGATGTTGGATCCAGCTTCAGCCAATTAGTGAGATAAAGTCTGTAGCTGTGTTTCACTGAAGGACAGGGATCCAGTACTTAAAGGGGGCCTGCAAAAAATATGGGCACAGACTTTGTAGCAGAGCCTGTAGAGATAGGACAAGGGGCAATGGTTTTAAACTGAAAGAGGGCAGATTTAGACTAGATAGAAGAAAGAAAATTTTCACAAAGAGGGTGGTGAGACACTGGCAGAGAGGTGGGAGATGCCCCATCCCTGGAAACATTCAAGGTCAGATTGGACGGGGCTCTGAGCAACCTGCTCTAGTTGAATGTGTCCTTGCTGATTGCAGTGGGGTTTGACTAGATGACCTTTAAAGGTCCCTTCCAACCCAAAGGTTCTATGATTCTATGATCTTTGAATCTGGAGTTTACTCCAGAGGCATGTGCTTAACTGTCCTCCAAGAACTACTGCCCAGATTATCACAGGTAAGTAAGTGGCCTGCATCCCACTGTTCAGAGGCAGGTCTTAAAACATCTTTGAAAAAATTCTCCTTACAGCTGTGGATCACTTTCTCATTCTTCAGATGGGACTTCACTTATGCCAAGTTCTGCTCATCGTGTTAAACAAGGCAGAACCAGTCAGTGAGATGAACCAGTTAAGCTTGCCTCGTTGGTACCCAAAGCGGCAGTTCAGCTCTCTGCATCCAGCATTAAGTCTGGAACCTGAGCAAAACCCAGATGCTACCGGAACCAAACCCAAGGGCTGCCTCCTGGCTGGGATCGTGGGAAGGAAATGGCTTATGGGCACATTTTCTGGTGGGTCTCGCACTGATTTTTGGAGGTTGGAATGTGTGACCCAGACCTTCAGAGCACAGTCTGGTATGTGCTACTTGGCAGACTGTCACCCAATGCGGTCACGGGCAGGCTCTGATCTGACCAAATTACGTATACGTATTTTCAAGAATTCCCCTGCTCAGCCCTCTGCTGAAAACAGGATTTAACCATTTCCCCTGAGGTGTCTGAAACCCAATCACTGCAGCCTTGGCAAGTGCCTGACAACCAGAAAAATTATATTGCCAAGGGAAAAAAGTGGTCTGTTTTCATTATCCAAGCAGAATTAAATGGAAAAAAGCAAACAAACTGCATAAATGATGAAAATTAAATTAGATTTTCTTTACTTTCATTATCTAAGTAGTTTCTTATAATAAATGTATTCTAAAATATGACTTTCAGCCAATGGTATTTACTATATTAAAAACAGACTGATTTTATTTACTGTACAATGCTTAATAGCTCCTTCAAGCCACTTTATTCTGTAATTTTAAATGAACTCTTTGGGCTTTTTTCAAAACAGGAAACTTGGCTTTTTGACAGAATAGTCCTTAATAACTCACACTGAAGATACTCCCTGGAGCTGTGATGATGACTTTTGTCAGGTATTCTTTTCTTCCAGAAGAATGGAGTCATCATGATATTAATGCAGAGTTCTTTTTGCCATTTGTGTAAATAAATAATAATAATAATGTAATATATGAAAAGCACCAGCATATCGCTGCTAAGTGTCCCCAAAGAGTTACATTTCAAGGTTCCATAGTACCACTGTGATATAAACCAGGCAAACAGTATAATAACAACATGTTTTCGAAAAGTACGTTAACAATAAGAAAATTATAGTCATGTGCAGGTGGCAATTTTAAAAGCAACTCTCCACCCATTTTTGGAAATTAAATCTATCTGCTTTAGAAACTGGACTAGTTATTTGCAAAATCCTTCTTTTTAATTAAAAAGCAGATCTTTCCATATCAATTAATTTCTGGTTTAGAGGCATCACTAGCATAACTAGATACCGAAAACTGTGATTTCTGTGAGACAAAGTTCCAGCTGGAAAACTACTGAAGTTTACAAACTCTTCACTGTAATTAAGAAAGTGCTGGGCCCATGTGTCTCATTTCTTAGAACAGAGAAAAAAATGCTACCGGTTTCCTTCTGCAGATTTTGCATTGGCGTTAACCCCAGACCACTGAGGTTGGGCTGTGATAGTACTGCTCAGCCCTGGCCTCTAAACCTCTCAGTGGCTCGTGAATATAGGACTGGGGCTGCTGGTCACAGGGTGCAGACATAGTCACTATCCGGCTGAGGTTCGGGTGCAGCTCGACTCGGTGATGATGAGGTCGTCACTCTTGCAGCCTGTTTGAAGTGAGTTGGTGGAGTTTTAATTTACAGTAGATATTGCTATTGACACTAAGCAAGCAGGAGCAGGAAACTGCTTGAAGTTTCAACAGATGACCCAAGTGAACACTTGAATTCTGTCCCCAACAAAAACTGAGATGTTTTAGCAGGAGAATATCATGCTATTGGTACAGAGCCTGTTACTGGGACATAGAGCTCCTAGGTTTCACCTAGAATAGCCCCAGGACTCTAAACTAGCCACCTAAAAGCAGTGCGGATAGGAAACAAGAAGAATTTTTATTACACTATAAAAAGAAGTCTTGCGTAAGCAAGCAGGATCTGCCCGTCACACCTGTCATTTTTCATAGGAGGATGTCAACATAAAATGTAGGTAGAGAAGAGCGATGTACTGCTTTCCGGGGGATTCAGCTGAAATCAAATGAAGGAATGGAAGATGTGATAATCCCCCCCCCCCAAATTGTGAAAATAACTCAGGAATTTTGAGATATGATAGGGCTTGCGATGAAATATACTGGCTACATTGAAATTCCATATAAACTGAAATGGGACTTCGCTCTCAGGGCTCTCAAAGAGATTGTCATACTTTCCTGGTCTTCCAATAATGCCCAATGGTGTTTCCATAGGAATGGCAGAATGAGTTGCTTCTACTCCTTATAATATTGCACTGTGCAAAATAAAAATTATAGATGAGACAGGTCCCTGCATTGATTTTACAGCCAGCATTGTCTGAAATCATATTCAAGGTTTTGATTGTTCCTTTCCTTTTTAAGGAAAACCAGCCCTGCTCTGTTGTTGGTGAGGCGCTGTATTGCATTTATTAACCCATTCTTGTCCCTTTTGTATGTCTAATATGGTATTTTATGAGAGTATCAGGGTTCTTGTTCACAGGGAGATTTTTTTTTCCTGCTTCAGGAAGGCTGAAGGGTTCGAGCCTTTGCCAAGATGCTAATACTCAGTCAGATTTCCCAGCAGCCTCATGCAGCTATTATTCCAAAAGACATCACCTTAAAGTCTTGGAGAGAAAGCATTATGGTTAATGCAGTTTGGCAAGTCAGTGTAATATTCACTGCATTACCTTGACATGGTTTAATGGCATGAGCAGCAAGCACTCTCTGTGTCAGAGAAAATTACCTGTTGACCCTTGCTGTAGCTTGATGCTTGTTCTTAACTGGATTGCTACAAAACAGTGTGGAAAATCTTTATATAATATAAACTCCATTCCTCGCTGGCTCTGTCCGATGGGAAACTCATTTCCTATCAGCTCGCCTATTAAAAAAAAAAGAAACTTGCTTTGGTGTTTTCATTTGCTACAGTATTATTTCATACACACAATGGAGCTGCCCAGCGAGCCTTCCTCCTGGCCTACCCTCCTAATGAAAAGATAAACCAATAATGGAAATGAATACAGAAAGAATTAAAGAGAGGGAAATGCAAAGGGACTTTTTTTTATTGTGATGGGAAACAGACTGTGGCAGTCCCTTTGCAGGAAGCAGTCTTGGTCCACCCAGGATATTCTTTCTTTGCTTGGGAAACAGACTGGCACAGTGACGACACAGGTGATGTTTATAGCTGTGTAATGTAAGAGAACTAGATCTTACCCTTCTGCATGAATAAATAGATTAATCGTGGCTGACAGCTGGAAAACGAATTTCATGTTCTTGAAAGACACCGGGTGATGTCAAAATCCTCTGTTAATTCACAGCAGCCGCATGTCCTCTTCCTGGGCCTCACCCCCAACCAAAGGACCAATTTGGTAAGCAATGTTGTAAATGTGCAGGGCAAATCAATTTATTCCTTGGCTCACCTGCTCAGACTGTCAGGAAGATTCCCAGTCAGTGCCAGCCCCACTGATGGCTCCTAAAGTGCACACAGTTTCAGAGATGTGACCACCCAATTTACCACTTAAGAGCTGGTTCTTCCCTTACTTTGGTGGGAATTTAGGCAAGTGGCTGGGGCGGATCTTTGGCGCCTTCATGTGCTGACCCTGCAAACTCATCCCTTTGGACTTTGTCTCCTCCTCATTGCCAGGAGACCTACTGTTCAGACACTTGCATCATGGCTCCAGCAGGAACCTTCTGCTTTGGCACCTCACTTGCCCAGCGCAGGAGGTTTTGCTGTGGGAAAGAGGTAGGTGGGTGCAATGTAACGGAGAAATACGCTATCAGGCACTGCTGCCCCCACCCACAGCCTCGTGTCATGGGTCCTAACCCATGCCATGACCTGGTCAGCTCAGGAGCAGGACCAGTCCATGGTCCAAGGCATGAGCATGTCCACCATACGGCTAGATGTGACTAAACTTAGGCTGAAAGCTTCTAAGAGCTTGAAAGCTGCACGCTGGCGCCTCCGACACAATAAAGGCTAGCATGCCGCTCGTGCACAGGGATGCTATTTTTGCAGTATGTTGTACTCATTAGGCTTGAGCATCTGTGCCTGAACAAGGTGGAAAACAGTAAAGAGGCAGGCCCTCAGTACCTCCCTTTGATGTCTCAGGTAACATGAAAGGCAGCCTATGCCACTGTTCTGGTACGGTGACATTAAAAAAAAATCAAAAAAGAGAGAGAAATCATCGACCGTAGAGGGGATAGCTGCAATTTGGCAGTGCTCCCGATCCACAAAGCTACTTTTCTGGTTTCTCCCATTAGCCCCACTGCAATATGTGCAGAACCAGATTACTTATCAGGCCAGAATATTAACATTCACAGCATTCATGTTTTGGAGTCCTTAAAATGAAGAGCACTAACAGAAAAATCTTTCAATCCTTTCATATGAAATCCCACTATTCTGAACTGACAAAAATAAATGCAGTGAACTTTCAGTGATATTGCACCATATAAAAAGGTTATTAAAAATGTATTTGAAGGACTAGCTTTGTCAATACTAATGCACTGAAGAAATGGAGGGTTTCCCAGCTCAGGCACCGATGTACAGACTTAGTGAGGGAGTGATTAATGCAGTAATAGAATACGGTAGCTTAAGGTAGACAAGCATTTTCAGACTTCATATGCAAAGAATCATCCTCTGTTATAAAAAGATGGGATACTTGGTAATATTGAGGTGAAATAAGAATAAGCGTTTAAAGGAATATCGCCAAATGGATATTGGTTAGGCTCTGAAAATGTGTTAGAAAGAGACATTCTTTCAAAGGAGAGACAAAATAGAGCAGTGCAGAGGAATAAAAGAGTACTGGTAGGAAAGCAAATGATTTATTGGTTTATTTGTTGATTCTTATTTCCTTAGTAATCAGAGAGGTTTTTAGAGATGATCTCTACAGTCCATAAAGTGATGTGAACACAGCAACAAAGTGCCAGTGCATGAAAATTTTAAAGCACAATTAGCTCCACTTTGAGAACCGGGTCCATTCTCTTATCTTGAATTCAGACACCTCTGAGCTTGCCACTCATTTTTGCACTAAGTAACTCAATCAAGACTCAGTATTCCTACTGTGGGATTTTGACGCATGTCTTCCAGGACCAACTGAAAACCAGTCAATCTTGGTTTATTGCTGTAAATGAGCCTAGAATAAAGAGATAGCAAGGAAAGAAAAAGGCCAAGCTTTCAAATCCTTCCTTTCAGTCATTTAAGATGATAAGAGAAGTAAGAATTTATTTTTAATTATCATTGAGGGTTTTTTTGGTAATGCTCCCTTTGAAGAATGCAGAAAATACTTTACTCCTCCCATTGATATGTGCTGCCACTTTCAGTTTTGTTCTCCTCAAGCATCACAGCCAATGTATTTCTTTTGGTGTGTGAGAGAAGGTGAACATCTTTCACTCCAGCAGACAGTCCCTGTTGAAGTGAGAAGGTAAGTGCCAACTGCTTCAGCTGTGCTGCCAGTTCTCACACAGGCTTTGTACAATCCCGCCTTTGTGAGTGTCAGCTCCTAAATAAAGTATCATCAGCTGCATTCTGTATTGCTTTTTTCAGTGCACAATTGTCTGCTTTTCCCAGGCTAATTTAATCAGTGGCAGTGCCCATTAGTTCTTGAGGACTGTCTTTCTTAAGGCTGTAAGGGTTTTAAATACTAAGCCCAGTACAATTATTCTTGTTCAAAGATGATCCCTTTGTCCTACAGCTGGAATCTGGGGCAGCTCTTGCCCTAGGGGTGACAGGTCCATCCACATCAGGACTTTAAAAACCCTCCTGAAATCTTTTTTGGTTGTTATGCCTTAGCATTGATGTGCGGTAGCGGAATACAAGAGGTTTAAGAGAACAACATGGTAACATGCAACAAGTTTCCATAAAGGGTATTTTTGTTGGGCTTTTTGGGTGTTTTGGGTTTTTCTTTTGTGGGAGAGTATTGTTTTTAATAATACTTAAATATGTTCTGGAATTCTTGTGCATTGATGCACTTGCATGATAGCCTCCAGTGGGGATTTCACTGACTTTCACAAGTTCACACATGGGCATGTGGTAACTCAGGCTGAGCGTGAGAAGGTGTACACAGGAGAAAATTGCATGGTCTTTCACAAGGTAACAGGATTCTTTCTGTTTTCTGGGGTGTAACAACTAATCACATCAATAGTATCTTGATAATGAATAATCTGTACACTTTGTGTTTTCTACAATGTTGTTCTCTTAAACTTCCATTGCATTACTCATGTGCACGCAGCCACACACACACACACACGTCTATTATAAAATTTTCTGCTGAGATCCCTGCCATCTAGAGAAGTATTAACGCTGCCACTGGCAGTCATAGTTTTGAAGATCGAAAAGCCTGCAGCCTGGCTTATTATCAAGTATAATATCTCAGAGGAGACATGTCCCTAGCAAGAAACTACATAGTAAATAATGCCTGATTGATAGATAGATCTGTAATTTTAACAAGAATATCTTTCTCATGATGACTAGAAATACAACTCAGACTCTCTTGATATCTCCAGAGTTAATACAGAATTAAGAGGAAACTCTTGGTGGATTTAAACACTTATCTTGATTGAATATTTTCACAATAATTTGAATTCATAGCCATGTAATGAGTATCATTCAGTGGAGAAAATGGACCTACCCCCTGTTGTTTTGTTGACTGTATGTACTATCTAGCTGCCCCATGGAGCTTTGTTTTCCAAGAGTCAGCAATAATTGTTCAGAGTTTAATTTCAAATTTTACTGCTGTCATTTATTACAAACTATCAGGGGGTTAATGTGAGAAAATCCTTTGATAGGAAAACTCTTTGGCCAGAAATCACATATTTATATGTCTAACATCCGGAATACTGGAAACCCTGATCCTGCTGTGGTCTTTGGGGTTTATTTCCAATGTATAACATTTTTTAGAAGACTTCTCTAAGCCAAGTCCTTCCCACCTGCTGATCCAAGTCTGAATTCTATAGAAATAGGTATTACTATAGAATCAAGACAGGGCTCTGAATATTGCTTTCAGAAAGGACTGAAGTGTAAATAATTTTATCTGCATGCAGTTTAAAAAAATAAAGTTCAGTGCAGCCACAAGCGACCAAAGTTCTTTGCAAGAAATCTGCTTTCATGTGTGCTATGGGGAGTGATGATACCCAGCCCCAGCACTGGGTGTGGTACACTTAAAAGGGCCCTGCAGCTCTGCCACCTTCCACCTTTTAGTTATTAGCTGAAGCTTCCACCTTCTAGCTCTGAACCCCATAACCTCTGCGAAGGTGGCCTGCAGGTAGCAGGTGAGAGAACATGCTAGAATCTTCTCTAAGATTAATGCTTCTCGCTGCCCCGGGAAGCCACGCAGGAAGCGATGCCTGGAGAGCCGCAGGGCCCTTCAGCAGCATTCCTCAAACTTCCCCAGACCCTGCACCATCTTAGACAGCTTTGTCGTGACAACTTTTATTCCTAACTTGTAAAAATCAGGCTGCATTTCAAACATTCACCGACTTCCGATTTCTCCTCTTGCCGTTATTATTTTTCGGCCTGACGGGATGTGTG
>NW_010555334.1:0-5640 GCF_000687285.1 Phaethon lepturus | reverse complement strand
GCCCTTTCTGGGCCTGAGCACTCGAGGCTGCACGCGGCGGCGCCCGGCTGGACTGCCCGGCCCTGCAGCTGGGCATAATGTCATATCCAGAGGGAAATTCTTTCGGTGCTGGAGGCAAGCTTTCCTCTTGTTTGGTGCCTTTGTGCCCAGATTTCTACAGCCTGATCCTGCAGCCCTCCCCGCTCTGGTTAAGTGCAAAGAGTGGGGTGCACAAGGGATGGGTGGCCTGGCTTCAAATATTTGAATAATCTCACCAGTAAAAATATTACTCGAGGCAAAGCCTCAGAGTATGTTCAGTGGCTCGCTGCCAAAGCTGACTTCAGAGGAAACTATGTGGGCCATTCAGCCAAGTGATTCATCAAGTCTTCAGTGCTTCTGAAAACTCATCTAAAAGAAAGTAAAGGAAAAAAAAAAAAAAAGCAGGATTTGAAGAAAGATTGCACCTCGCAAAATCTCTCTCTTAAATCACAGGGAGCTTGTTGCCGCCAGACCAGACATAGCAGGACAGAGAAAGAACAGCATCTCTTAATGTTCCTCTCCGAACTAAAATGGCATCTAATCACAACGCATCAGCAGCGCGCCCAGAAAATGGTTCGCGCAGCCTGCAAAGGCCACCCTCGGCACTCTGGTTTTCACATGCCTCTTCGTGTTTCTTGCCCGCGACTTGAAAATATCTGACTTTCTGCAACTGGGGGAAAAATATGTTGCTCAAAGAAGGGCAAGGTAGGTAATGCCTCTAATAAACCCCCAAGTCTCCATATTTCAAAGCAGGCATCAGCTCATTTTCTTACCATCTCATGAAATGCAAGTCAAACTGCCGCATCTCTTGGAAGACGTGTTATTTATGAGAGACTATCAACCTCTCGGAGCTGCAAAGGTTCCCCACCGGCGACGGCTCAGCAGGGCCCCGGTTATCACCGCTGACTTACAGTTCCCTCTCTGCTGGCAACCAGTTCGGCGACTACCAGAGAATATATGTTAAGCCTCACCCTGAAGACCCCATTCCTGCGAGGTGCTGCGTGTTTGGTGCGGGAAGCAGCATTACAAGAGGCAGTGAGGAGGCGAACGGCTCACCCCCGGCGTGCCCCTTCTTTCTTAGAGGGCTGGCTCAGATTCTTAGCTGATAAAAATAGACATGGCTCCGTTGCCATCAGAGGAGCTACGCTGATGTATGTTGGTGCAGAATCCGTCCAGGTATCTAGAAGCAAAAGCTCTAAAGCTTTAAGGAGGCATGCGTTTAAAACACAAAATATCTAGCATTAGTTCTTGCCAGCCTCTTCTCTTAGGGGATTGTGTTGATGCTCACTTGGCCTGGAAGTTGACCTGTATGAAAATCCGCATCCTTCTCCCAGGCCCCAAGTCATTGGTGAGTTCGCAGTCGTTGCACAGCTCAGCTCTGCCTTCCCCCTCCCCGTTGCAGGGCCAGCGAAGGCAGCGACGGTCTGTTGGTAGAGCGCACTGCCACATCACGCGCGCTCACTTCTGCTTCTGCCCTTGCACCGCTTTGTTGTGTGATCTTATGCAAAGCCCGAGGCTGGGCTTGGCCTTGCTTCCTCTCTCTGCAAAACAATGACGGCAGTGCTATTGAAGTGCTTTTACCTAGACTTTTTTTGGGTGGGAAGTGACATAAAAGAGCAGAAATCTGCGTCTGCTCTTCATCCCTGCTGCACAGATAGCTGTCCAGCCCAGCTTTATGACTTCAACAGCTGTAGCATGAAAGTAAAAATATCAAAGCCTGATACAAGGGTTCTGCTTTGGAACTCGCAAACCATTATTATGGCAAAGGAATGCCCTAATAATACTCTACTTCCAGTCAAAGAAAATACATCTACTCTCCGTGTATGGGATTCTAACCTATGAATCTATAGTTACGCTTAATAAGATGTAATAGTTGCTCAGGGGACTGATAATAGGATATAGAGTCCTTTATCTCTGTGTCACGCGTTGAAATCCAGACCGGGCCATTAGCAGTTGGAAAATCTTACCATCTGATGTCTGTCCAGTGGCCTGTGCAAAATGAGTCTCAGCTCAGCAGCCAGTGCATAAACTTTTGGGGTTTCAGGTTGTTGGGTTTTTTTCTCTTTCCTTTTTTCTTTTGAGGGGCGAAGCGTCTCTTGCAATCCCATTCCTGCCTTCATTAGCACCATGGCCAGCTGTTTGTAGGCAGGCAAGAGACCAGGCAGACACGGGGCTGTGGCATTTTCTTTTCCTAGGGATGGTTTTCCAAATCCAAGCTGAAGTATGTTAGAGCAAGGCCCTCGGGAGAGTAGCCAGCGCTGGCTCTACTCATACTGAATTTGTTTTGGGACTAAATACACAGTTGTGTTCTCTTGGCTTCTTAATACAGCATTTAGGAATATAAAAATAATAGCTTGTAAAGAATGATGCATGTGTTTCCTCTCTTTCTGTCTCTCACATGAAAAACACCCCAAATATTTATTTTCAAGAATTATTTGAAAAATGGAAGAGAATGAAGAAAACCTTTACTTACTGCTGCAATTTCGTTCAGACACGGACCTGTTTGTATTCCATTAATTATGGCGAGGCTTTATATTATATATATCTTTCCTGTTCATTTATACCTGGTAAGATTTTTTTTTTCCATCTGAAAACAGCCAGTGAGTGTGAAAGGCTCCATAGTTACCATCCACTCTGACAAGGGCTGTGTAAAAGGAGGTATTTCTTTTTCTGTCATCAAAACAAGGCCACGGTAATGTTCACACACAGATGTTTGTGTTTGTGAGAGTTTTTAGCGGCGAAGACCATTATTATCAATGGCTGATCAAGCACAGAGTTCAAATTCCCCGTGAGCTGAACCCCGTGAGCTGAACTGAAGGTCTGTGATTTGCAGCTGTGGTTTGAGCGATCCCCCTCTGAGCGATGGGAACTGGTGCTTCTCAGGGGCTGGGCAGCCCCACCTTGGTAGTCACGTGCCACCAAGTGAATCTTGGCGGTTCCTCTGCCATCTACCTCCGCCCTGCTGGGAACATCAAGGAAGATTCATGTCTGCCCTTCCTTGTAGGACTGGGAGCCTGGCACTGACCTCCCCAGACCACAACCACCCAGGAGCCAGCCTCCTGCTGTGGTCCTCATCCAGCTCCGGAGGAAGGTACCAGCTCCCATGCCTCCAGAGCCTTGTGAAACATCACTGGTTTTGGAGGAAAATGGAAAGAGGGAAAGGAGAGGACACAACGGAACTCCGAGTGCCTGGAACATGTTAGCAAAAACTAACACTTTCAAGCAGCTCTTGAGCAATGTCTTCCCTGGTGGAGATCTCAGTCCTGGGAGATGCCCTCCAACTGAAATACTGCAGTGGCAGGACATTGCTCCTCTCTCCTCTGTTTTGAAAGGCGCACACCTACTCCCAGTCGTAGGTCCTAAGGAAAATTTGCCAAATGGCATGCCAGAACAGCAAGGCTGGGAATCTCCCGCTTCTCTTACCTCAGTATCTTTGGGAGCTTTGAAATTCTTTCATCGGAGTTCACATCCCCTCTCGGACAACCAACAGCATACCCATCGGCGCAGCCTTTATCTAGCGAGAAGGAAATGCAAAGCAGAATCAGCGAGCCAGATCACTAACTGATGTGTATCACTTGGTCTGCTCATGGTGGTTCACACCAATTAAAAGCATGGCACAACAGGCCCTGCAGCGCTCCAGTAAGCTCTACAATTACTTAGATGTTACCTTTTTGTCACCTCAGGAGCTAAAATTTTGGCTCAGAACCTTTGGCTTCATAAAAGCCAGGCTGGATGTGAGCTGGGGATTTCTCCCTTTCCCAGGCATATGTAATACATTGTGATGTTCCAAAAACTGGCAAGTGTTTTCCCTCTGTGTTTGTAAGGAGGACCCCTGTGATAACAAGGGAAGGCAACAGGTAATAGAGCCTCCCAAAGTTTGTAGAGGGCAGTTTCTAACACATGCCTTTGGGTCATCTCTTTATGTAAGCGCCGTCCTGGTGTACCTGCCCTGAGCTCCCAGATTCGGGGAGAAAGAGTAGCTCATGTGCAGCACGGTGACTGCTGGAGCTACGTGAGCTGTTCTCAGGAGAACAAAGCCTGCCCTACCTTAGACTCCCAGGAGGAATCATGGAGTCACTCAGGAACTGCTGCAGAAGTCAAGCTTGGGTCCAGCCTTACTTAGTAGCTCAATGGTGGCCACACCAAATCTGTGCTGCTTCTATGCCAAGCACCTTAATTATCTCCGTACTGTGCCAAGCACCTTAATTATCTCTGTACTGCAACCTCCTCACTGGTCCCGTTCCACCCTTGCTCCCCTGGACTCTGCACTTGAAGTAGTTAAACTCTTTCAGGAAACGAAGCTGAGCCTGATCCAAAGATCCCAGACAGACATCAGCTCTGCTGCCTCCATCACCATGGCACGGCTAATCCCAAACCCAGAGCGACTGCCTGCAGGTACCTGAGACGATGCTGCTGACCGATGCTCCTGGAGACAGTAACGGTGCTGGTGGTCCTCGTTGCTCAGAGCCCAGAGGTGTCAGTGGTTCCACTACATCTGCTTCCTCTCTGGTGTTTGAAGTGAGAGTCGGCCAACGCCTGGAGTTAGCTGCCTGTGGCATGGGAGGTGGTTTGCAGTGTTTACATCAGAATATAAAGAATATATCTGCAGGGAGAATTCCTCGCTGAATATTTTTGTTTCAGATTTTGGAATGTGCCAAAGGAGAAGAGATTGAGATCTACTTTGAATAAGCTGGAGAATGGAACTTCATTCCTTTCTGGGTTCGCTATCCAGCCATCTATACAGACACTTCTAAGATTGCTCTTGTGCTTTTCCATTTCTGTGTTTAACAGTCCCAGCTGATGATCGGCAGAGATGCCATTCAGATAAGCACCTGTACATAGAAGGATCACAAGCATCCTCTTGGATGCCCTTAATAAAATGCTCAGCTCTTAAAGGCGGAAGAGGACTGCGACACAGATCAAATCATCAGATCCTCATCAGCTCTTGGCCTGCTCATCTCCCTGCAGCTCAGGGACAGCTCAGCCGTACTACTCCAGATGAATTAAGTGGACAAAGCCAAACTTGGACATTAGCCATGTTCTCTTAATTGCACCAAAATACATTGGGTTGTTTGTTCTTATGAACAGGAAGTGATCAAGGCAAATGAATTCTAGAGTGGGCTTTTTTGGCCACCGCAGCGAGTGAGTAACCTTTTAAACACTAGACTCGTAGAAAAGTCTTGAGAGCCCACAGCAGGCTATCTCCACGTCTGTTGCTTATGGCTATTTAATTGTCCCCCATGAAGCACCAAGTTAGGAAGGTCAGCTGGGAACTGGGCAAACCAGCCATTCTCAGGAAGTGTTTGAACGTGGTTGGAGCATTTAGTCACCTCGACCCCAGATTTGCCAAAGCCCGTAGCGATGGAGCGGTGAACCCCGCGCTCTCTGCAGACGAGTGAGCACAGCAAGCCCCGAACAGCCTCTTCCCTAGACTGTGCGGTGATGAAGACAGTTTTGTTCGTATTTAATCTGAAACTGCAGAAATCTTTCTCTTTTCTCTCGCGCCCCTCACCCCTTTCAATGTTGCGTTACGTGGTGACGAGGTTTGGAGTGGGGTTGGCGTTGCAGGGCAGATGCCCAAGGGAGGCTGTGCGGCTTGGGGGGCCGCAGCCTCGGATGCCG
>NW_010555333.1:40865-51298 GCF_000687285.1 Phaethon lepturus | reverse complement strand
CGTGCTGCCGGTGGTGCAGAGCCCGCCGCGGGAAGCTTGGGTCGCCGTCACAGCAGCCTCCTGTCCTCTCGGTTTCCATAGCCCGAGAAGGAATAGGCCAGCGAGCGGGACAGACTCCCGCATCAGAGCAGTCCCGAAAAGGGTGTCTGGAAGAAGTGTTTTGCAGTTCCCTCCCACTGTCTTGCTTCCTTTAAATATGTAAATTTTAAAAAGGAAGGAAGCTGTTAAGTGTTTTGGCTGTTGGCGCTCGGGTTTTTTTAATTGATGAGTAGCATTACTTCCAATGTATCATTGCCCCTTGATTTTTTTTCCACTGTGTAACAGTGGAACAGCTTTGCTGTGCACTCTTCTAAATGAAGTATCATTATTTCAAATAGACATCTTGACAGATTAAAGTGCTGGTGGCCCTTCAGTTTGTCGTTTTGGAACAATAATGGAGAAGAGGGCGGTGTCAGAGTCACTATAGTTGTTCATTGAACTAGTGTCCAGCTGTCTGGATTACTTAGTGGTAAGAAGCAAAACTAATTCCAGTGGTGGATGTTGATGTCTTTCAGTTTTCATGTTTGCTCTTTGTAAAGACAGAAGTGTACGAGATTACCTTGTACAAATGTTAAATGCAAATATTTTAGAATGAATAATAAAAGCAGAGTAAATATTGTTCCTCATGAGACATGGTGCTTCAGAATTTCTTTCTGGAGTAATCATTGATTAAAATACAGTATACTTCCAAGTGTCCTTTATCTCTCAACTTTTCTCCTCTCTTGGCACAAGAAAGTTAAGGATGTTATAATAACTGCATTCAGTGATACTTATGGTGCTGCGTTCAGTGTCTCCCACCAGTTTCAAAAGCAGAGTGCAAACTTTCATGAGTTCTGTATGATATTCAGCTGTTTTTCAAACAGTGGAAAAATGGGCTATAAACATTAGATGAAGGTTTGTAGATTGTTGTTAGATAACAAACATACCAGCTTGTGATATTTTCTGCCTTCAAATAAATGTTTTGAGAATTTATTTGTTTTAAATATATTTTTAAAATTATGAAGTGTGGTATAGCAGGGTATTCTTTATAATGACAGCAAAAACCTTATGCTTGGATTTTTTTTTTAATGTTTGCTGAAATATTTAATTAGCCTTCTGTGCTCAGTCTCCTTAGTTTCTTTGCTTACCCAACATGCTATGTGACATTATGGGAAAGAGGTAAATAAAAATGGCCTGTGTCTTGAATGTCTCCAACTGGCAAATCAGTAATTGATCAAGTATCTAAGTGAACAGTTTCCAGCCTGATTGGTTTATTTTGAAACTATTTGACATCAAAGAAAACTCTGTGACTGTCTTGCCGGCAAGAATATACAGCTGTTTATTGAGGCAGTGTCACAGGCAGGAAGAGCTTACTGACAGGGAATTTCAGTCCATTTAATTTATTGTCACTTCTAATCACTGATTCTAATGCAGAAATTAAAAACAAGCAAAAGGGAAAAACCACCCCTTGCGTCTGCAAAGGCTCTCCTCCTGCCGCAGGTTACGCTGGGTCCCCTTGGCGAGGCAATGGGTGTTGCAAGAGGTTGGGTTGGTGCCTGGTGGTATTTTTGTGGTCTTTTTGCAGCTTAGTTGCTGTATCACAGGAAACAATGTGTAGTGGTGTGTGTACTCAAGTCTGTGTTGTCAGATGCACCAGAGGAGAGGCAGTAACACCAGTGAAGTGGTTTCAACACTGTTCTTAATTTTGCTTGCCTTTATGACCAATTGGAATTCATCTTATATAGGATTATGCATTTTTCAAGCACTCATGAAATGAATTAGGAGGTGCACGCCTGGGCAATGCTGGAGAGAATTAGAGCTTAGTACTTTATTTGATGCCTCTTCCTTTCCAGCAGCAGAGCAGCAGCTGTGATCTTATATCTGATGCCTTGGTTGCTTTGATAGTTATCCTGTGGTTATCAGATGTGTGTTCTTAGGGTTGCCCGGCATATACACTTGTTATCACCGGCATGACTGACAGTGCAAGGTGTTTGGTTAAAGACCTTTTCTCTCTAACTAGAGAAAGGGGCATTCTTAGAGCACTGTTTTGTGCCACGGATTTTGCCAAACATAAATGCTCTCTGCTCTGGCTGCATAGTTGCAGCAAAGGGTTGCTGTTACTCAGGTTGGAACATCTCCATTCCAGGGTGTTCACACAAAGGCTCCTTATCTTTTATCTCCAGGTGTAAGGCCGCCTGATTTGGTTGCGCTTAGCTTATTACATTACATTACGCTAGGTTAGTCAGTTTGTAAAGCACAGCGGGGCGGGTTTGTAGACTAAGACAGGGCTGAATACCCAACACCTGTGCTGTATGTGTTGGGGTAGGAGGGTACATCAGACTAGACTTAAGTCTTGTGGACTGAATGCACATAATATGTCTTAATGCACTGTAATGTAACCACTTATAAACTTCCTTCCCTCTTTCTTCCACCTCAGGAGTATTTTTGCTACTTTATAGCTGCAACCATCTTTAAAAACAGCTATAGAGGCGATGATCACATTTACGTGACTAAATTACTGTTTTTTTATAGATAAGAACAGATAACAGTATCTGTGATAAGTGAGTGTTAGCAATACAAAAGGAAGGAAGTTTCACCCTAGTGATCTCAATGTCACTTCTGTTTGTTTCTGCTAATGCAATGGGAACATCTGATCAGGTTGCTTACAGCTGGACGGCATGGCAAGAGGGCAGCAGTCACCCACCTGTGTGCCTCTAAAATTGCCAACAGTTTAGCTGGGCAGAACAGCCACTGGTTTCATTCTGTTGTTTTGGTTTGTCTGTGTGATCTCTGAGTAGCTGCCCAGAGCTGGACGAGGGCGGCATAGAGACAGCTGGCTGTTGAGCTCGTGTTTGCTGTATGTGAGCAGAATGGAGGTGCTTTTGACCGCTGGTGCTTGGAGGGACAGGGATGGTTCCTGACTCCTCCCTCACCGTCTGTAATACCCTAGGGGGTCATGAGCCAATAACTTCACGGGAATCTGGGGGCTGTGGGAATGAGCCTGATTTTCTGTGTCGGACTAAGCTGAACAGCTAAGATTGTTACTTATGGTTTGTGCAGAGCTGGATAAATTTTTAACCCAAAACTAAAATAAAGGTTGTGGGTGGAAAGGGAAAGGAATTGTGGGAAGTGAAGATAATTACAGCCACTTTCTGTACCTGTTAATTTACCTCCTTAAGAGAATGGGATGAAAAAATAGCAGACATATCTGTATGGTATGTCTGTATTTACTGAAAAGGGCTTGGAAAAGAAAAATAGCACAGCGCTAAGGTGCTTTAGTAGCTCACATTTTACATATTGATATGGTTACTTTTGAAAATTATGATCTTTCCTAGCGATAGGGGTGAACAGCCAGTGTGGCTTCCTATATTTATTTCCTACAGTTGTTCAAAAGGCTTGTCTTTTTTCCAGTGTTGGAAATACTGGAATCTGGAAAGAAAAGCTAGGTATGACTTGCATAAATCTTGTAATAAAAGAAAGACTCAAATATTACCTAACTGAAACTTAAAATTGTGTCGTATTTGAGGTTGGAAGGCACGTCTGAACACCTCTATTCCGACTGCCCACCGTCTTCCTCCAGACAAGCTCAGCTGGAGAAATTTGCTCAGAGCTGTGTCCAGTAAAGTTTGGGGGATGGAGATTCCACAACCTTGCTGGGCAGCCTGTTTCCAGGGGTTGGTTTTGTTCAAGCTTTTAGTAGAATTTCGTGTATTTCAGTGTGTGCCTCCAGTCCTGTCACTGACGCCTCTGAGACGAGTCTGGCTATCTTGTCTTTACTCCCTCCCATCAGATATTTACACACGTTGATAAGATCCCCCGTGAGCCTTTTTGAGAAGCAGCTGAGGACCTTAGCCTGTGTGTGTTTGCTCAGCATTAAGTGCATGGTCTAATCAAATGAGTACCCTCTGTTAGTAACCCACCTTTACACAAAGCTGGGAAAGAAGATATTAAGGCAGCACTTCCCTAAAGTTTAAATAATGTATATGAGATTTTTGATGAGTTATTCATAATACCTTCATCTGAAAATAATTAGTGCACAGTTTCCTCAATTTGCAAATGATGAACTGTGGCATGTTGTTTGGCAGGGTAGCATTTACAGACTATATGAGATGAGCAGGTTGTCCCACCCAGGTGCTTTTTGTTCTCTTCAAAAGGTACTTCTTGATTATACTAAATCACCAAAGAATTTGAAGTTCCTTATTTCAAGTCTTTTATCCAGATCTCTTCCTACATTTGAAGCACATTGTAGGTAATAGGGCTGTTCTCAGTATTTGGGAAGTGATCAGTGCTGTTCCTGAGATTCACTTCTGGCATTCATTATTTCAGTTTTTCTTTCCTGATTTAGAGCTATCAAAGTTTTGTACGTAGCCATGGTGCCCTTTAGTAACAGAAGTACTATAAAGCTGTTTGATAGACCAGGTAATTAGACCTTGGGATAGCTGAGTGTGAACGCTACCATATTTTGAAATTATGAAAACTTGATTTCCATGTGGCATTGTGTGGGTTTAAGCATTTTTCTCACAGAAAAGGAACTAATTATCTGAAGAAGAGTTTGTTTATTTTTGCATTTGAAGATGGGAGCGCACTTTGTATTTTGTGGAGGATTAAGACACTTGAGGACGTTAGCAGCAAAGGGTTAAAAAAGGAATTTCTCTCAGTACCAGCTAGCTTGAGCAACTGTAGTCCGATGTTTTGAGTCCTGTTTCATTTCTTAATCCTTCTGTTTATAGTGTTCAGAGGCATTTCTCATGACTGTGATAGACTGATGGATGTTTTAATCGCCTGTTTTTTCTCTTGTTTAGCCTCAAGGAATAGGATCACCTAGTGTCTACCACGCTGTTATAGTCATCTTCTTGGAGTTTTTTGCATGGGGACTCTTGACAGCACCCACTCTGGTGGTAAGTGATACGCTTAATCTTTTTCTCACTGTATGGGAGATGGGGCAGTTACTGCCAGGGCACTGAACATCTTCTGAATTAAACCAAAATTATGTATCATTGAGCTGCGCTGTTGTGCAAGTGAAAGGTTTTATATTTTTACATGGAATCAGGAATTTAAAATTATTTCATTAAAGCAGTGTAATCCTGCAGCATAGCTGTTTATGTGCAAGTCTGCTAATACTCAAGCTTACATGTAAATATTTTCTGGCTTGAAAACAGTAAGACAGTAATGAAATTATCTTTCCTTTCAAGATGCTACAAAAAGTTGCCACTTTACAAATGTAAGGACAAAAATACACTTGAAATTTGGGAAAATTATGGAAGCGTGTGTGTGTGTAGAAGGGAGATCTTTGCTGACCTGGCTTTGCCTTAAATGGAAGCTTCAGAGCGCAGACCCTGTTACACCAGTCAAAGCTTCCCTGTGATTAGCGAGACAGTCATACCAACGTGTTTGTACCAAATTACTTTCTAATGTAGTTGGTTGCTTTCCATTTGGATTTAATCTTTGAGAGTGACACATGCTTACAAATTAAAAGGAGCGAAGGCTTAAAGATCTCCAAGCAAACTCCACCTAAAATGCAGTCTTGGTGCAGTTCTGTAAGCTGACGTTGACCATGAACAGTCTCTCAGATATAAACTGTGCATTGGTCACTAAATGGAATCCATCTTGCATAATGCAAGACAGACCGAGAAAGGTGCCTGTTTTAACCTGCTATCTGGGCTCTGGTCACCAAATTGAGAGGAACTTCAGAATGATGATGTCTCTCCTCTCTCCCCACAGCCCCCTACAGATGACGCAGTAACACGTGGAGAGTCTGGGCTGAGATAGTTTTCTAGGTTCTCTGTGCTCTATTAAGATTTCAGACACTGAAGTTGTATGACATGAATCCTTCCCAAAGTGTTGAAAGAACTGAGGCCTCTCTCAAGTAAAGCTAAAATCTCGAAGTACAGTCCATGTGAATTAAAGATTAAATAGATTATTTGTGGTGTGTCTTTTTTTCTTTCTCTATATTCTATGAAAAGATAAAACTACTGTGGATGTGCCACTGTAGAAGCTGGATGCATCATGAGCCATATTTATAGTTAATATTGTGTAAATGACAATGTTCGTATTTCTTCTCCAGGTTTTGCATGAAACCTTCCCAAAACATACATTTCTAATGAATGGACTAATTCAAGGAGTAAAGGTAAGGTGACAAAAGTTAATCACAAGTACAATTTAAAGTGGATGGTGAGAGAAATGACTGACAGCTGAGAGAAACGTTCGAGGGGTTTTTCAGAATAGCTTTAACAGTATAAATAAAACAGGGGCATACATGATTACTAAAAATGCAAGTACGCATCATTTTACATTTAGTAAGATATTGCTTGGTCTATACCTGCTGTTTGGGTTCAGCAAATAAAAGGTAGGTGACTAATCCCAAATTAACACACATGGTGTTAAAATTTGAGAATTTTTTACTTGGAGCTTGTTGCTCCAGTAGGGTATTTTCACTTATGTTTATGTGAATTCTAAATGTAGAAAACTGTGATGTTCATAAAACTTCTATTATGAGTGGATCATCTGCATTTTGAATTTTCTGTAGCTCTGAGGTAATAAATCTCAAACTTTATGTAATCAGACATGGGACAGAAGATCAGGAATGCTCGACCGTATTGCCCTCTACGTGTTGTGCTGTAGTCATCAACTTTAATAAAAATAGAGCCCAGCCTGCTATCAGATTAGGGTATGGTCAGCTATCGTGATTCCAGCCACTTAGGTCTAACTTAAAATATTTTGTTTCATTCAGGGCTTATTATCGTTCCTTAGTGCCCCACTCATAGGTGCCCTGTCTGATGTGTGGGGACGAAAGTCCTTCTTGCTGCTAACAGTATTTTTCACCTGTGCACCGATACCACTAATGAAGATCAGCCCATGGTTAGTAAATTATTTCACACTAGATTTGCCATTTCTTGTCAAGGTTGCCATACAATGCTTATATTTGTAGCACTGTGGATAAAATACTGTTTGTGCTCCATGGAAGATTGAGGCTTTTGTATTACTTTGGTGCAAAGTTGGAGAACAGAGTCAAACTGAAGTCACTGCCATGAGGTCAAAAGCCTTGGTCAGAATTTTAAGAGCTGCTGGTTTTGAGCTCTGTGCTGTAGGCCCCGCTTCCTACTCCAGCACATTTGCAAAAGATATTAGACTGCTTTGCAGTGAACTGTGCAGGTCTTTATTGTGGCCATATTACTCAAATACTAACCAACTATGCAGAAATGAAAACGTAATGCTAGCTAGAGCGTGAAGTAACCTTTTGTAACCTAAAATGTTGCTGCAATTTTTAAGATCCGACAACTTTCACACTGTGTGCAAGTTAGTAAGCTCTTAACTGGCACGTACATTCCCCAGGTAGCGCGTGAGTCAGAACTCTCAGTGTTGTTGGACTACCCGCGTGCTGTACCTGAGGTGTAGCTGAAATAACACAGACTGCACTGACGCAGGGCAGAGCCAGCTGTTCAGGTAGCTCCGTCAGCCTTTTCAGTTTTCTCTCTGGTCACACGGATTGTTCATGGATCCTTCATCCCTTTTCTGGGAAGCAGCTCGTTTCTAAGTGGAGATTGATGTTTCAAACGGTGAGCACTAGTGTCTGTAGCGTAAAGATAAGGCTTGATAAGTCATTGAGACGTCTCAATGACCAGATTCTCAAAATACTGAAGTTCCCAATTAGCGTTGGGTCACAGGCATCCAGTTGAAGTTAGTCTAACACCTCGTTTCCTAGAAGTACTTCATCACAGCAGCTTTTTGTAGGTGTATCAGAATTATGCTATTCATCTGTGTACTCAGTGCACCAAGGGGGAATTACATGACTGTATCGAGACACATTCACATTGGCTTTATCCGAGTTTATCTTAGTATTTGTCAGAAAAAGTTGGACAAGATTATTTACTGTTGAGCTGCCCTTGGATTGTAAATAGAGATATTTTGTTTCTATTTAGCTCTCTTCTAATTTTTTGTAATATCCTTAGGTGGTACTTCGCTGTTATCTCTGTCTCTGGAGTTTTTGCAGTGACATTTTCTGTGGTTTTTGCATATGTAGCAGACATAACCCAAGAACATGAAAGAAGCATGGCCTATGGTTTGGTACGTATTTTTTGGCTCTGTTCCTGTGGTATTCAGTACTGAACACTTAAGTAGGTAAAGCTTTTCAAAATTGTATTTTTGTTTCTTCTCTGGCAAGTTTACTTTAGTTTGGTGTAAGGTTTTTCTGTTTAATTGTTCTTGTCATCCAGTCCTGCATCTCATGAATATTGTGCTTCTAACTTAAATAAAATATGACTGTGTTAGAAGCTGTCTTTCAGATGTCTGTCTTAACGGTTATTGTCAGTTTTAATGATGTAATTTGAGGGGCTTTAGTTACTCCTCCGTTTTTTCTCACACTAGTACTACTCTGTCATCTTTTCAAAAATCTAACCTTTTGTTCCTGTATAATGTTGGAACTGCTGCTGTTTGATATCTTGACTGCTCCCGCTTGCGTCTCCAGTCACGCTGCTGTGCTCCAGTTCAGATCAAATGTAGCTGAATAACTCATCTGTCTTAAGTTCTTACAATTCACCTCCATTTCTCCTTTACCTCCTGATAACCTGCCAGATCTCAGGAGCCTTCGCAGCCCTGTGTATTATGGAGTAGCAGAATTATCTGTTGCATTCAAGTTACAGAGTCCACTGTCATATTCAGCAGAAAGAGCCGAAAGCAAGGGATGTAGAACTAAACAGTTTCTTTCTGCCTGTACACATCAGGGGTTGAGAGATGTTGAGAAGGCTCCTTCCGTTTTGAAGTTAACATCTTTCACGACAAGGCCAGCTGGTGAACTGGAAATTACTTTCTGAAGATCCATTATGCTGAGTTGGATTAACCAGCATATTAAATTTAATATGCCTTTGCAACATGTGATTTTTTTTTTTTTCTTCTTAACAGACATTGCATGTTTCACTAATACAAAGATTAAATACAGGTCATTACTTCCCAGAGATATCAGCAGACTATATAGTTAATCAAACCTAATTATGTCAGTACATGCAAGAGTGCTGTGAGTCTCACTTTGCTGTCCAGTTATTTAAAAAAAAAAAAGCTTTTCTTGAAAAAATTTTGTAGCAGCTGTGTATTTCAGACAGACCACATAGTCACAGGAAAAAGGTTGCTTTTAATTGTTCTTTGATTAAAATGGTTAGGTGTCTGAAAGTGAGGCAGAATGGGGAACAATACTGTTGACTTCAATCACTGAAAATCTTACCGGCCGTTATCTGTTTTAGGTTTCAGCAACTTTTGCGGCAAGTTTAGTTACCAGCCCTGCTATTGGTGCCTACCTTGGTCGAGTCTACGGAGACAGCCTGGTTGTGGTCCTGGCTACAGCAATAGCCTTGTTAGACATTTGTTTTATTCTTGTTGCTGTACCAGAATCACTGCCGGAGAAGATGAGGCCGGCATCCTGGGGAGCACCCATCTCATGGGAACAGGCTGACCCTTTTGCAGTAAGCTATTTAAATATGGAATATGTTGTTATTTGTAAATGTTGAGCTTTTGAGACAGGGAAGGGACTGAATTTACTACATTTCAGGCTTGAAAAAAAAAGCCAATATTTCTTCAAGTTTAACCTTGCATCGCTGCCAATACTTTTGACAATGATCTTGCTAAGCATGCAGGGAAAGTTTTGGTGGTACCATATAATAGCTTCATTAATTCACCTGCTTTTCAGATCCTTGCTTTTCTATGCTTTTCTGAATATGAAGATTAAACGTTTTATATTTTTTTCTTGCCGTAGTCACTGAAGAAAGTCGGCCAGGACTCAATTGTGCTGCTAATCTGCATAACAGTCTTTCTTTCCTACCTCCCAGAGGCAGGTCAATATTCCAGCTTCTTCCTATACCTCAGACAGGTAACTTAACATTTTGATAGGGATTTGAACAGAGGTAAATCTATAGGGAAGATTTCAGTATCGCTGAATTAATACAGCAAGTACAGATAACTAGTACAACTTGAAAGCTTACAGCAGCTGTTCTGGTTTTGAGAGACAAAAAGAGATGAGAGGGATGAGTTATAAAACAATTTCTCGTATTTTGTAATTATTTGCATTATTCTTGGACTATGAGGTTCACTATGTTAAACATTTTTAATTTTTTGATGGAACCATTTACTTTTTTTCTATTTATGCCCCTTTATTTTTGTATACTTGTCGATTTCAACTTTTTTTTGAAAGTTGAGCAATACCTGTCTTCTGCATTGTGTGTTCCCTCACCGATGTTTGTGACATCATGATACATGGTTTTCGGTTAATGATCACATTGTCTTTTTTTTAATGTAGATAATGGGATTTTCATCTGAAAGTGTTGCAGCATTTATAGCAGTCCTTGGGATTCTTTCCATTATTGCACAGGTCAGTTACTGCTGTGTGTTTCACCGATTTGGTACTTTTGAAAGAGCTAAGCACTGTGGAG